>NC_141687.1:1337992143-1338208068 GCF_964263255.1 Lissotriton vulgaris
GTCTATCTCTGCAAATATTGACACAAAGTGATAAGCCTGCCTCTAAAGTGATCCTGCAAGTCTCTGTCTTATATGCTACCTACTCCTGCATATGTTTGTTATAAACTGGTAAGACAATCTTTAGGTTTACTTGTGATTGATTCCTCAGAATATATCACTTAGGAGGGGGCGTGGCTAGCAGCCAACGATGGCTGCCGCAGCTTAGGGAGGCTCCCGCGGCACGGCGGCATCCCACACCAATCCGTCCATATAATCCGGAATTTTTTTTATCCAGACGGGGCGGACTGCGTTCGGCGTCCGTACGGAGCATACTGCAACAATTCACAGACAGCGGCAGCCTGGCGATCGCCGAAACAACAGAGAGAAAGGAGGGGCCTGCTGCCCTCCTCGGAGCAGCGGGGCAGTGAGCGGATTGCAGCCGACCGGAAGCGGTCTCTGGATGGACGCGGCCAGTCGGAAGTGGCGGTCCTCCGACCGCACCATGAAAGTACGCTCGGAAAGCATCCGGAGTCGGCAGAGGGTCGGACGGAGTCCCGACTCAACGAGCGCTGCCTCAGACAGCGACCGGAATGCTCCACGGAGGACGCTGCGGCTCGGAAGGGCTAAAACCGCCATCTTGGGAGGCGGACTTGCAATATAGGCAGCGGCCCCGAGGGACACACGCAGGGCTCCCTACAAAGGTACGCCTGTAGTGCTGTGAGTGGGGTTGGCCCCGGGGATGTGAGAGGTGAGCCGGGATTTCCAAAACCAACTGGGGGAGTGCCAGCAGGGGGACGCAGTGAAGACCGGACTGGAGGCCTTCGAGGGATCAACCCCCCCCCTTCTTGCTGCGGGATCAAGGGCGACACTTGGCAGATTAGAGGTCAGGGACCTACATTAGAACAAAAAGGGACTCCAGGCCAGGGACGCACAAACGCGCTGGACAGTGCGCGGGACAGGCAACGCGCATCCCCACTGGGCTGTCCACAGAGCATAAGCCCTCATAGGGTCATTCAGTTTCTCGGGGGTGATGGACAAGAGTGCATAATCCTGTACACCTGGAAGGAGGCGGAGGGGACACCACTATTGTCCATAGCCTACACGGGGCGCTGCCCTACCCCGCACTATCGACAGTGGAAGACCAAGTAAACGGGGGTTCCTTAAGAGAGGCCTATATCACGCACGGCGGAGTGGTTGACGCGGCTGCCACACAGACACCAGCCAGAAGATGCAAGTGGAATTACCCCCCGGGCCAGATAACGCGCCCCTGTGGGTGAACAGACTTCCTTTTGGTGGCGCAACATGGCGAACTGAGGCCCCAGACACACCTCCACACAAGCCAAACTTGATAAATTTGCTTATGAGAAACAGACCCCCCCCCCCCAAGAACAACGCCAACCCGTGGGGAAATTGACAGAAGCCGAAGGGGCAAAGAAGGCTACTCTGGAGGATGTTCTGGTGGCGCTGGCTCAGGTACAGGCGACAGTGGGGGCTACAGCCACTGAGGTTACCCTGATACGCGCAGACCTCCAGAAGATGAACGAGAGAGTTAAACAAGTCTAGGTGGTGACCAAATCCTTAGTCGAGGATGTGTCGGAACTACAAATCGAAATGGGCAAACTGCGAGCGGACAACAAACTACTTAAAGAAAAACTTGACGATCAGGAAGGGCGCTCTCGGCGGAACAACGTCCGAATTTTAGGTGTGCCGGAATCTGAAGATACGGGAGCGATGGACCTCTATGTAGAAGACATTATTGAAAACCGGCTCCAGCCCAAAGGCCTATCACTTTTCTTCTCAGTGGAAAGGGCCCATAGAGTGCCAGGGGGTAAACCGAAGACGGGAGGACCACCGAGGCCGATATTGGCAAGACTCTTCAACTTCAGGGACCGGGACGCCATATTACAAGCGGCGAGAGTGGCTCCAGCTATCCAGATCCAGAACTCCAGGGTGTCCTTTTTCCCAGACTACACGGCGGAGGTCTCGCGGAGAAGGAGAACCTTTCTTGAAGTGAAAAAGACGTTAAGAGACAAAGAACTGCCTTACTCGATGCTCTTCCCAGCCCGGCTCCGAGTGGTAGCTGATAAAAAGGTCTGGTTCTTCGACTCCCCAGATGCGGCCAGGGATTGGCTTGAGGGTTGGCGCACTACGGACCAGCCGCGGAGGCCCCATAGGTCGAACCACGGGCACAGAGACAACAGCCGGACAGGGTCGCAAACATCAGGCAGAGGAGGAACGGGAGGATCCCCGACTCATGGTCACATGGGGGCAGACGGAGAAGAATGACCCGGAATAGGAATGACTATAGTGGACGCTGTCTTTTGTTTAAGGAACTCATGATTTGCAGTTGCTGATGGACGCTGGCCTGGTTAGCTCCGGATGTGAGCAGGGATGCCGCCTGCTCGGGGCGATGCTCAGTTGGAAGTCCATTAAGCAGGGGTGCAGGGAGGGGGGGTCAGGGGGGGGGGTTGTTTTGATACAGTTCGGAACAAACAGGTAGGGTCAAGGAATACTGTTATGCATACGGGCGGTTTGAAGATGGTTTGGTTTACACGAACAGGGTCTAGCTCTTCCACAAGTATACTATGCAGTCCACTGAACAGGTACGGGGCCAACACTTATGACATGGAGCATGCTCACCACACCAAGGACCTCATAATTGCAAATGGCTGATGACCCAACACCCAGAGCGGAAGGGGCGGATCTAGATTCGCAAGCCTCATCCCTACGAGTACTGACTTGGAATGTGAGAGGACTGGGTGATAAGGTGAAACGGGGACTGGTACTGACCGCATTGAAAAGGCTGAAACCCACTATAGCACTACTACAGGAGACACACTTGACTGGGGGCATCCAAGGCCATGGACAGGAGAAGATACAAGATGATAGCCCACTCGGACTTTACGTCGGGGTCCAGGGGGACTGGTATCCTAATTCAGAAATCATCAAAATTCATTCCATTACACACCGAGACTGACGATCAAGGGTGCTTCGCGGCACTGCAAGGGCAGTGGGAGGGTAGGCTCCTTAACTTAGTTTCTGTATACATTCCACCGGTGCTTCACTCAGTGCAGTTCCCAAAACTAGCAGACTTTTTGCTGACCCTTCCTGAGGGAGACGTTATTCTTGGGGGGACTTCAATGCCATCGTAGATACACAACTTGATAGGTTCCCAACGCCTGCTCACACGGGGGGATTCACCCGCTTCCAGCGTTTCTTGACAGCAATGGGTCTAATCGACATCTGGAGGCATACCCACCCGGGGCTAGACAATACACCTTTCACTCCGCAGTACACGGCAGCATGTCAAGAATTGACCACTTTCTGGCCCTGGGGAATGGCATTCAACATATAGACACCGTAGAAATTCACCCTAGGGGGATCTCAGACCACTCACCGCTTTCCCTTACGATCTCCACTCAGGAAAAGTCACGCAAACGCATATACCCCGTACATGCAGCATTTCTTAAGATTCCTCAACTTCGCAAGGCTCTTTAAAAGGCGACGACACAGTATTTCACCGAGAATGTCAACTCAGTACGCTCCTCGGAGGTTGTTTGGGAGGCGTATAAGACGGTTTTCAGGGGACAAGCCATAAACTCAATCACAGGCTACAAAAGTGGACAGGCTCAGGAGATAGCCAAACTGGAACTAACATTGCAGGAAATGTCAACAGCACATGAACAACACCCTACCCCAGCCACGTCTCACACACTTGCCCTTCAGCAGCAGCTCTACACTGACCACTTACGAGCTCAGGTTAAGGGGCAAAAAACTGATACGCAGAAAAGGGTTTATGAAGTGGGAGATAAGGCGGGAAAGATGCTGGCATGGTTTGACAAGAGGGGAGGAAGTTCTAGAGGAATTCAACAAGTGAGGGACAGTCAGGGGGTGACGCACACTAGTCCAGAACAAATAGTAGAGAAGCATGCGTCCCACTTCGAAGGGGTCTACACCCCTGAGCGTGTAGTAACATCTGAGATGGCCAGAGTAGCTCTGGAACAGATTGAGGTCCGGACGCTTTCTTCGGAGGTAGCCACAGAGTTAGATGCGGACATTACGGCTGAGGAAATCCAATTGGCCATTAAGGCGTTGAATCCGGGTAAGGCGCTAGGACCGAACGGCATACCTATAGAATGGTATCAAGCGGCGCCCGAGAGCCTAAGTACACATCTACTAGCAATGTATAAGGAGTGTTTGGAGAAGGGCATACTCCCGCCGGATCAGAGACTGGCAACTATAGTAGCCATCCCCATACCGGGGAAGCCACCTGAAGATTGCTCCTCATACCGCCCCATCTCGCTGCTCAATGCAGAAGTTAAAATCCTCGCCAAACTCTTGGCGACTAGGATTCTGCCTCACCTGCAAACCCTCATACACCCGGACCAGTCTGGATTTATGCCACATAGAAACACAGCGTTAAATCTGCGCAGATTGCATGGAGTGCTGGCTAGGGCAGACTCGATCACCACACAAGCAGTAATATTGACCCTTTATGCCAAGATGGCCTTTGACCTTGTAGAGTGGAACTACTTGTTTGAGGTTCTGTCTCGTTTAGGTTTCGGCCCCAAATTTACCGCATGGATCAGACTGTTATACGCTGACCCTGTTGCGCAGGTCGTGGCAAACGGCCATATCTCGCGAACGTTCCCACTGGGGAGGGGCACACGTCAGGGTTGCCCCCTCTCACCATTGCTGTTTGCGATTTCCCTGGAACCCCTAGCCACCTTAATAAGGACCTCGCCGCTGCTGACGGGCATACGTTGGGCAGAGGGCTGGGAGGACCGGCTCTCACTCTATGCCGACGATATGCTGGTATATCTAACGGAACCGGAACGCGGGGTGCCGGCCCTATTGCATATTTGTGACAGTCATGGTAAGGTGTCAGGATATACGTTGAACTGGAGCAAATCGGAATTATATGTCCTGAAGGGACCGATCCCGGCACTGAGCGCAGACTGCCCTCTGAAGATGGCTGGCTCATCCTTTAAGTACTTAGGCATCCAGGTTACTAAGGACCCATCGGAGTTTATGGGAAAAAATTTGGGGCCCCCCATGGAAAGACTTAAACAGGACGTTAAGTTTTGGGCGGGGCTGCCTTTAACGCTACTGGGAAGGGCGGCACTGTATAAAATGATGGCCTTGCCCCGGTTTTTGTACATACTTGAAAATACACGAGAATTTTTCAGAAAGTAGCGGCGATGGTATCAACTCTTCTATGGGGAAACCTTCCAGCACGCATTGCACAATCTAAATTGCATAGGGGATGGTACGATGGCGGGATTGCGTTGCCTAATCTGAAATTGTATTATTGGGCAGCACACTTGAAACCCATCAACCACTGGATACACACTCCGCAAAATGAGCCAGCATTTCAAGCAGACAGGGCGCAACTGGGCACGAATAGTTTATTGGCTCCGTTGTATGATCAGCGCAAAATGCGTACGTTGGTGGGGCCCACCAGACTAACTGAGGCGCTGTGGCATACAGCGACGGCGGCGCTAGGATGGAAGGGGAGAATAACCAAGCTTACCCCACTATGGGATTCTCGAGCCTTAGGCAACATGAGAAACAGCAGAGGGTTCTCACACTGGGATACTATAGGGATATCAACGTTGGGGGATCTCTGGGAAAGGGGAGAAGTGGTGCCTTTTAATAGACTGCAGGAATTGTACGATCTGGGATAGCGGGAACTATATAGATATATTCAGATAAGGCATGCGTTGCTCACTGCTCTACCCCCGGACACGGATTTGCCAGAATCATCCCCACTTGAAGACCGACTTCTCACAGATTTTATGATAGAACATGCGACATCACTCACATACCGTAAACTACTCAATAACTTACCACACCCACTGACCCCTTTGAAGGAGAAATGGGAGGGAGACACCTGTGAGATGGACGAACATGAATGGAATGAGGCGATAGCGTCACCTAAGGAAGTAGGCATCTCCGCGCGACTTAGACTTGTACAATTGAAAGTGTTGCATAGGGTGTACTACACTAGGACTATGCTACACCGCATTAACAGAGCACAACACCCTTACTGCCTTCGTGGGTGCGGGGAGGAGGGCACGTTTTTTCACACCATATGGGACTGCCCCCGGGTCCAGGAGTTTTGGAGACAAATAATGAGAACAATATCACAGGCGCTGGAGGTCGCACTGTTACGTGAGCCAAAGAGGTGCCTTCTAAATGTCTGGGAGCCATCTGATCTATCTAGGCATGGTCAACTCTGGGTCACAGTGGGCTTGATAGTGGCTAAACGTGATATCGCACAGCGATGGGGGGCGGCAGAAGTGCCAACGAGGACACAATGGTGCCTGAACATGGATAGGGTAATGATAACGGAAAGGGCGGTTTACTCGAACCGAGCCTGTCCGGGGAAATGCAATAAAATCTGGACCAAATGGAATGTGTACAGAGGGGAGATCTGCGATCCCTTGCCAGAAGAAGACCAGGTTGTGTCAGATGAGGAAGGGGAGGAAGAATGACAGTAACGCAGAGTAGGACGGGAAGGGAAGCCACAGATCATGGGTAGCGCCGGCTTTTACAGGATGGCCTCACGGGACGTATGGGGGAGGACACTAAGACACGCACATGAGCATGCTTTTGATACAGTATTGGAGGGACCGGGTGGAGTTTACACGGGGGGGACGCTTCTTGACCCAGTTCAACACGACCGATACCGAACAAGCTTGACCACATTGTGATTTCTTGAGTTTCTTATGTTTTGTTGTTGTTTATGCAAAAATAGAAAATCAAAAACCAGTACTGATTGATATTATAATGACTACGGAGTACCTTTCAATCAAAGCAGGTATAAGGGTTATAATTTTTAAATATAATGACATTCAGATGTGACTCGATGTTCCTGCATGATGACTACGAGAACGTTATAGCGGCCAGCCCCTTGGGTTGTAGGCCTAAAGCTGTGTAAATTTAAAGGTGCAATAAAGGTTTTTGAACAGAAAAAAAAAAAGAATATATCACTTAGTTTGCATCTGGTGCGGTTCACGCGGAACGAATGTTAACTGCCTACAATGGTAATCCTGGGAGTTAATCCATTGTTTCTTCACATGTAAGCTGGTCCTCTTTTATCATTGTTAAAGCGGCACCTTACTTCGCATACTTCACGGATCTTCACATATCTACATTTCCACACAGGTCCTTCTTATACATTTATTGTACATGATTCTGATTTTACCTGGAAGTATATACACATAGCTACACATATACACCGTACACACCTATTACACATGATTCTAACTTTCCCTAAATGTACGTCGTTAATCTATAAAGAGACTTTAAAGAGTTCCTGTATGCTGATCCTTTGTGTTTACGCACACAAGCCGGTCTTCTCTCATCAGTGTTGAAGCGTAACCTTGCTACACAAAACCATTGTACACACTTACTACACATTTATCGCAGGTAACCTTATGTATTCCACTCGCCTGCACATACCTATAGTCTCATTACACAAGTCTTTGCTCACAAACAGGTCTCCTCTCATCATTTCTCAAACGTAACTTTGCTTCACATATCCAGAGTACACACTTATTACACACTTACGGCATGTAACAGCAAGTGTCTCAATCTCCTGTATCTTTCTACAATCTTAATCATCACATAAACAAAAAAGTTGAATTCTCATACAACGTTAGGTCCTTCCTGAATTTGGGGGCTCTGCTCGAAAACAATGAAGTTCTAAACACTTGTTCCTCTGGAGGAACTACTTTCCGCTTATCCCTATGCCTGTTGGCGAATGTGGGGGATGGTGGAGAGGAGGGGGGTATACAACCGTTACAACGCAACTTTTACAACGACCTACCATTACAACGCAACTTTTACCACGCAAACTATTACAACACATTGCGCTGGGGGGCGCTCTAGGATAGGGAATAGGTTAATTTACTATCCAATAACCTTCCCTACTATCCACGGGGACTGGAGTTGGAATAGTAAATTAAACTATTCACTATCCAGCGCCTAAAAGCATTATGCGTTGTAATGGTATGCGTGGTAAAAACCGCGTTGTAAAGGTAGGCGTTGTAAAAGTATGCGTTGTAACGTCATACATCCGGAGGGGGGATTGGCAAGGGTTGGGGTTTTCTTTTTTATTACTGTATCTTCTGTTGGTTCTCTTGCTCATTGGTTTGTGTTCCTTATGTCTCATGTCAGACTGATACATACAAAGGGACGTGGCTTCTAAAGCGCCTCCTCATAGAAGGGTGACATTGACCGTAGAAATACTCTCTCACAAACTAAATGGCGGGGTTGAACCAATGCATTAAGCTAATCTCATTAAACATGAAAGGGATAAATCATCAAGTAAAGAGGAGAAAGATAGTAGAATATTTGAATTGACAAAAAGGTGACCTAATTCTTCTCCAAGAAACCAAACTTGACAGCAAACTAGCCCAGAATTTTGCTAACTATCACTTCTCAGATGGAGCCTACTCAGCAGCTATAGGGAAGAAAAATGGGGTACTTACATTAAATACAAAAAAATCAAGAATCAACTTAATCTCGAACTCCTCTGACTCCTAAAGTAGGTGGGTTATCACAAACTTAACAAAGACAAGGTGGAGTTTTAAGTGGCTAAAATATATGCTCCTACTATGGACGAGCCGTCATTCTAGGATGATCTATATACACAGTTAGGTAAAATCCCTGAATTAGCTACCATCATTCTTGTGGGTGACTTTAACTTATCTCTTGACCCTCATCTAGACAAAAAGTCTAGGTTCCCATTTCACCCAAACAGGTGACATAAAGCGATGAAGAAAATATGTTCGAAATTCAACTTAGTAAATGGCTGGAGAATCCCTAACTCGGCAGAAAGAGAATATACATTCTATTCTTTTCCCCTCAAGTCGTATTCGTGGATAGATTACATTTTGATCTGCAACAATGCACTATGTAGTGTAAACCAAATCACAATCAAACCTAGAGTAATTTCCGACCACTCCTGTATTACACTCTCCATCTCTAACCCTGCACCACATAAAAAACAAACAAGCTGGTGCTTCAATGACAAGATAATAACTGATCAAAGTAGCATCCAGGCAATTAAACAGACGATTCATAACTTTCTTGATGAAAACAAAGATGTTGTGACATCGGACCTGACAAGATGGGAGGCCCTGAAAGCAAACTGCACGAGGGGACTCAGGGGAGATAATGAGGATTAGATCAAAATCTAACAAATCAGCCACCTCTAACTTAACTAATTTAGAGAAGGAAATCGCTTACTTAGAAAAAAGTTCATATTACTAACAAAGACAATAATACTCTCAACAAGACCCTTAATAAGAAATATGAATATAACAAAATCATCAGTAACAGGACGGGGATATGGGTCAATTAAAAAAAAAACATCAAATTATGTGAATCAAATAGGGCAGGCAAATCCCTAGCATCCTACCTAAGATTGAAATTACAGAAATAAGCCATTAATTCTATGCAGGATAAGGAAAGGAATATTAACACTAATCCTAATAAAATAGCCAATATCTTCAAAGATTTTTACAAAAATGTATACAAGGAAAATGCTAATGTAAATCACTCGTAGTGTCATGACTATCTGAATGGTATCACTCTCACTAGCCTCACGGAACTAGAAAAAAACTAAATTAATGGCCTGATCACTGATAGTGAAATCATGATGGCGATCAATACATTGAAATCTGGTAAAGCCTCAGGACCCGATGTTTTAAAAAAAACATGTTATTATATACGCATAGAGCTAATTTACAGTACTTCGATTCATTATTACATACAGAATAAGGCAGTGCATTAAATTTATAAAGACTAAATACATCAAGGCTTTTATAAATATTAAAAACAGGCTTGAAAGGAGCTTATCATAGATATTATATACATTATGAATACAGTACAGATCAAGCAAACTTTACACTGGAAAAAACAATTAAATAGGTAGGGCTAGGTAATATCCCTTCCTAAGTACATGTACTCGCTTAGTAAATCATAGTTTATGACATATCCCATATTCCCTCGCTTCTTCTCCTATTAGGACATCCCACGTTCTTTCTCCACCTTGCAATGGGTGACCAGATTGCCCATCCTAGTTTCATGGTCTCTCTGCCCCTGCAGGCATATAATGCACTCTCTTAATTATAGATCCCCAAGATGCGAGCTAGCCACATTTGAAATGTGGGGGATCCGCATCCTTCCTTCTTGTTGCTATCAACAACCTAAAAACAGCTGTGCAAAAAAATACAAAATATTTCTCTGTGGTATCCGGACCAATGTCGCTATCATAGCCCATAAGCATCAAGGTAGGGGATAGGTAAACCCTGCATCCTAGCAGCCCCTCCCAGAAGCTTACTACCTCATTTTTTACAGAAAGAAGTCTAACACAGTCATAGAGCAGGTGCACTATCATTGTGGGCCTTCCCCCACACCTTGTAAAACAATTGTTGGCTCTCTTGCTTCAGCTAAAAAGTTTAGCAGGGATGAAATACAGGTTAAACAAAGTCTTTTAATGTTGTGCCTTAAGATTTGTTGACCAAAAGATTTGACCTCCTAATAACAGAGCCATGTACACATCCACATCAGGATCATTCAATTTCCCAGCCCATTTGGTTTCGGTTTTCTCCAAATCATCCTGAATACTTCTTTGCAATATGCTAAGGATATTCTTAATCCTATTACCTCTCCCTTATATTAGCTCGAGAAGTGGTATTCTTCCCCCCAAAGAAGCTACTGGTCTTCAACTGGCAAGAAATTCCCGAATTTGTATATATTTAAAATAGTGTCCGGTCGGAATCCCATACTCCTGATGTAGGGCACTTAAGGGGCGTAGCTGGCCTAAATCATATATATCACCTATCGTTGTTAGGCCGAGTTCTTCTCATTGCCTACCAATGGTATCATATAAGGAGTGAGGAAGAGCTTGTGATTGCCACAATGGGGTATAATATTAGATTTTTGGTATTATCATAGGTTTACGCACTTTGGTCCATACTTCTCAGGCACTACGCATGACCTTAGATGGCACCTTCCTAAAATAACTTGACTCCCCCTGACATATTAGCAATCCCAAAGCCTCTCTCCCTATGATAAGTTCATATATTTTTGGGGCCTTGTGACTTCTTGCCTCCTCTGTTTCTTCGCTTATAGCCGAACAAAGTAAAATCGACATCTGGTGTAGAAGACACACCCAATAATACAATATAATGTTAGGAAATTCAAGCCCGCCTTGTGCCTGTGGAAGTCTCTTATATTTTAAAGAGCATCTAATTTTTCCATATTGCCAAGTAAACTTTGAGAACACAGCTTCAAGCGTTTTAAACATTTCTGCATCTATCATGAGCGGACTAGAACGAAACAGACGTAACATTTTTGGCAGCATTGTCATTTTAGGAACATTTCCTCTTCCTACAACAGACAGATGTAGTTCATTTATCCTCTTAAGATCTGCCAAAATTGCCTTTATCCGAGGGTTAAAGTTAGTCTTATCTATTGTCTTATCTACTGGACTAATAGAAACCCCCAAGTAGATAGCATTCTCTACACAGTGAGGATCATTAAAGTTTATGTTATCAATACATACTATCAACGTCTTCCCTTCGTTCAGCGGATAGCCTGATGCCTGCCCAGATTATTTGGCGTTAGCCGTGACCTCCCTGATTGCGTTGGCCGGGTCTGTAGATAAAATAGCTATATCATCTGCATACGCTAATACCTTGGTTTCAAAGCCTCTGGAGATAATTGGCATGATGACCTGACTTCCTAAAAATGTTTCCATCAGAGGGTTTATGTATAGGGCAAATAAAATAGGTGAGCTGGGGCACTGCTGTTTTGCCCTCCTTGATATAAAAATATTGTCTGATGTTTCCCCCATTATTTTTAACCGGGCTCTTGGGTTCATATACATTGCCTTAATGGCCCTGATTATTCTTGGGCCAAATCCTTATAATCTAGTAACCCCCCTAGAAGCCTCTAGGCCACCCTATCAAATGCTTTTCTAGCATCGAGGAGGATCATGGCCATCCAACCCCTCCATTGCAGCCTGTATGTCGAATAAAGTTATAGCCCGCCTAATGTGATCAGTTTTCCCTTTCCGGAAATAAACCCATGCTACCATGGTGAGACTAGATGGCCAATAACCCTCCCTCGCCTGAAAGCCAATACTTTGGAGTACAACTTTGTGTCGGTTTTGATCAATTATATAGGCCTGTATGAGGATGGGTTGTCTGGTGATTTGCCTTTCTTAGGAAAGATAATAATGTCTGTCTCATTCCAGGATTCAGGTATTTGCCCATTATGTTGTGTTCCTAAAAACAATTCCAATAATAAAGGAGCGATCACTGTTTGTAATTGCTTATAGATTTCTAGGGGAATACTATTGGGGCCAGCAGCCTTCCCTGATGGTAACTTATGCAGCGCAGTTAATACCTCCTCTAGTGAAAAGTCCCTATCTAGCTCCTCCTTAGCCTGACTATCCAGTAGGGGCCCCATTTCAGTGCCTGGTATTTTAGGTGTGGCTTTCTGAATTGTCCCTCCTTCTTTTTTATAAAGAAGCTGATAGTACTCCTGGAATACCTTGAGTATATCCTTATTCTGTATATGTTTTGCCATCTTTCCTTATGACGGATATTTGATTTTTAACCTTTTTCTGCCTGATGCATAGCGTTAGCAGTTTCCTAGCTTGTTCCCTTGTCTCATACACTTTGCTCTGCTGCGACTGATATACTTCGGCCGCTTTCTACATAAGTCAGCTGTTTAATTCAGCTTTAAGGGAGATAATTCCTAGTTGGAGATCTGCTGCTTCCCGTCACTGAGTTATTAAGGCTGTATGATCTTCTTTGGCCTTGGCCAGCTCTGCTAGTAACCATTCATTCTCTAGATGACACTCTTTCCTTTTGCGTGCTACAAAGGTAACTGTCTCAACCCTTAGAGCAGCTTTGAAAGTATCTCATACTATGTTACAGCTGGCACTACATCTATTAATGTCTTAAAATTCCTGAGCACATTTCTTGATATGTTCTATAAAGGGCATATTAACCAGGAGCTTCCTATCAAATGTCCACTTATTATATGTCGTTTTAGGTGTGTCAGCTTCGATATCCAGTATTAGCAGATTATGATCCGAAATCACTTTTGGGAGTTTTTTAATCCCCACTTTATTAACAAGACTTGTTGAAGTAATAAAATAATCATGTCTGGTGTATTTTTTAATAGTAAGTATGCCCTGGATTGTTGGGTAGTTACTCCTCCAGATGTCAATCAGGCCACAGCTTTTCATAAGGGATATCTGTGCTCTGTGTATTCTGGGTTTTCACCCCAGGTATCTCTGATTTCTACTCAGTTTGACTGATATATTAAGATCACCCCAAATAATTAGAGAACTGAGCCAGGTTGCCAGTTCCAGCTTGAGATCCTCGAAAATCTCTGGATCATCTTGGTTTAATCCGTATATTGCGCATATGGTTTAGCCTATCTCGAGCTCAACCACTGCCCATCACCCAAGTGCATCTGTTGCTTTACGCTTAGCTACCCTATAGCAACCTTAGCAAAAATCGCAACCCCCCAATATTGGTAGTCTGAGATGTACAAACCAGCATAGTGTTCCCTCCCATACTCACAGGTTCCTTTTCCCAGAGGATATGTGTTTCTTGTACACACACAATATCCAAAGTATTTAACCTAACAAAATTTGGCCATTCTTTGCCTTTTATTTCAATCATTTAAAGCACCCACATTTATTGTGAATATATTTATTTTGCCCATTTATACTTGTTCTTTGAGCCAGTCCAAAATACCTTTGTTGCCTTAAGCCATTCACAGCATAATGTTCCTTCAATAACCTTAAATTCATCACTGGGTATATATTGTTTTAATATTTCTCCCCCCTCCCACCTTTGTCCTCCCCCATCTCCCTAATTCCTCCCCACCCCAACCACCTTCCCTCTCCCACCACCATCCTTGTGAAGCACGTGAGATGAGCACAGCACACTTGACCAGGGGCTGTACATTTAAAACAATATTCATATATTACTCTGTGAAATTTTAGTCAAAAAGATTACTGTGTTGTATATATATTAATACTTATATTATATTATATTGTATATATATCAACTTATATATATTGCATCCTCTCCCTTTTTTATATATATATATATATATATATATATATATATATATATATATATATATATATATAGTTTTTAATTATTTCCTAACTTCCCTTTTTTGTTACTGAACCTATATATTCTTAGTCTCATTTACTCCTGAAAGGCGATGCTTTAAGCGTATTAATCATGCCCGCCATCAGATTTCACTTGGATTTATCAGACCGTCCAGGAATTCTTTTGCCTTGATTTCGGAGGAGAAGAATTGCATCTGGCCCTCCCAGATCACTTTCAGCTGTGTTGGATTGATCATTTAAACCTGTCCTTTTTTTCCCTGGAAGGTCTTGATCATTTGTCTCAGTCTCTCCACCATAGTGTGGCAAAAGTCGAGGTGCACAAAAAAGGACACCCCACCAGTGGACCTTTTCGATTTGGGCCTGGCTTTTTCGGATACTGCTTGGCGAAGCAAAACATTTAAAAAATAAACAAGAAAAGCCAGGTTGTGCATCCTCCTTTATAGGGTACCTTATCCTAAAGGGGTTTTGGTGTCCTCGCTGTATCTCGTGCGCCCAGTTCCATTCAGATAATTCAGGAAAAGTGACGCTTAGCATCTCCACTATGTATGTTCGAGTATCAGACTCTTCCACTCCTTCCGGGACCACAAGCACATGTAGATTGTTCCTCATCTGTCAGTTTTCATGGTTCTCCAGCTTCCACTGAATGTCCTTTAGCTGGCTTCATGTGCTTCAGTCTGTACCTGTGTTGCTGTAAGGACTGACTCTGCTGTGACAATACTAGTCTTGAGGTCTGACATTCGTTCCCCGATGGTGTTGGAGGACTTGGTCAGTTTCCTGACCACCACCTGCACCTTGCGCAAAGCGGACTAGGCCTTTTGACTATCCTGATGTGTCTGTTCTCGATGCATCAAAATCACTTGATAAATGGCCTCCAAGGTTGGGGGGTCCAGGTTGGCTAGGACTGTGGTCTCCCCTAGCAGAGAGCCTGCCAGGTGGGTCACCAATGTATAGTCCCACTTAAGGTCTTTGCCACCCAAACGTTGCGCAGCAGACTTTCTCCTTATTTTCTGAGCAGTTAGGGCTTGAGCTCCATCACTTTCTTCTGGATCAGTCTCAATGTTGCTATGTTCATAGGAGGTGCCAAGGCTATTCTCGGACCATTCAGACCCCTCTGAGACTGGGAAAAATCAGTCACTAGGTTCTTTCCGAGGTCTCCTTTGTTTCCTTTTTCATTCTCCTCCGAGCCTTGCTCACCTTGCTGACAATCCAAAGGTGCTGCCTCCAATAGGGGTCCATATTTTCCTTTATTTCCTGTCTATTGATATTATTACTTAGTTGTATGAGTTTATTACATATTACTAAGGGGCATTCTTCTCCTGATCCCGGGGTATTGCAACATCATTCTTAAGCAGGGTCTCAGTGCTCCCTTCTGCTCCATCTGACCCAGTAGAGCCCCCACCTGCTTTTATCCTGGCAGGGGCTATGGTTTCACGTGCCACCATCCCAGCCTGCACAGAATCGCTCAGGGTCAGTGTCAGTGTTTTTGTAAGCAGCATATTTGTCTCTGGCAGCCTACCTTCAGGGAGTGGTAGATCTGAAGACTCTAATGCTGGTTGATCTTGGAAACACGTTGCTCCAGGACACTCCTACAGTTTCTGCACCAATCGAGGCTTGCTAGCTCCTCTGTGGTCTGCCTCGGCTCCCGGCTTTTGTTCCCACCCTCTCTGAAGCAGATCAACCACCAAGGGGCCGGCAGGATGTAATTTCCTGCCTCTTCCCCTCTTCTCCGAGCGTTGCTCATTGTGTTGATGCAGCGTTCGGTGCCCGCGCCCGGGCACCGACTCCACTGGGCTATCCAGGTCATGCTCGGCCGTGAGTCCGCTCCTCATCTGTTGGGGCCCTCCTGCCTTGGAGGCGCATCCAATTCCTGCATTCTTTGGCCCCATCACCTCGAGGAGCCGGCTCAGCCCAGCGCAGTCCACACAGGGTGAGTGTACGGTTGCGATTTGCTTCAAAATGTACAGCCCTAATCTGGCCAAGTCCGCCAACACACAACAGTGGCAAGGATGGATTCCGATTTCGGGGGGCATCAATTCTCTTGTATTACCTCTCTAGTTACATAGGTATCACCGCAGGGCACACGTCATTCGTAGTTACTGTTGCAGCCCTACGGTCATTGTGCTGCTACCGGCCTCCTAAGCGGCCTCCATCTTGCTTCCCGGACCTAATGGATTTAATGCAAAATTCTTTAAAACCATCTCCACTTCCCTAGTGCCACCACTAGAGAAACTCTTTGATCATTTCTCAGAAGCTGGCCAGGTAATGGGCACTCCAGCTGAAGCAATCATAACTGTCCTGCCCAAAGAAGGTAAAGACCCCCTCTTACCTAAAAACTACACCCCGATAACATTAATAAATCTCGATTGCATGATCTATGCAACAATACATTTCTAAGCTAACACACCCATCGCAGGTGGGCTTTTTGAAACACAGGTTCTCTAGTGACAATACACGTTTGCTTTGTCATACCGTAGAAAAGACTAGACTCCAAGACTCACCCACGGTAGCCATCAGATTGGATGCAGAAATAGTCTTTGATAAGGTAGATTGGAGATATCTTAAGGCTGTTCTGGAGAAATTTAATCTAGGGGATAAACTGATCAAAATTATAATGGCCCTTTACAACAAACCAACTGCCAAAGTCAGAGATGGAGACATCATTTTCCCTGCCTAAAACCTGAATCAAGGTACATGACAGGGCTGTCCTCTCTCCCATTTTTTTTGTACCTATGGAACCCTTCCTCCAACACATCAGAGAAAACCAAGATATTGCCGGGATCTCCTTTGATAACTCAACTGACTGACAATGTGTTAATTGTCACTGAAGATGCCTCCTCTGCCATTCTAGCCCTAATGAATACCATATATCAATTTTCAGAAGTATCAAGATACTTCCTTAATAAGGACAAATCCAAATTAAAACTCCTCAGCCAGTGTGGTGATAAAAGTATCCTAGAATCATCAGACCTCGCCTGGCAACAGGACTCTATTAAATATCTAGGATTAGAGTTTTCACACAAACTAATAACTATTTTACACATTAACGAAAAATACTGTCCAGAAAAATAGACTCCCTTTTAGATAACTGGTCTCCTGAATTTTTATCATGGTGGGGAGAGCAGAGACACTAAAGATGATGATCACCCCTCTTATCAACTAACTTAGTAGCATGTTGCCCATGACCTTAACCGAAGAATTTTTAAACAAGATTGATAAGACTTTTAGTAAATTCCTATGGCAAGGTCCTATGGCAAGGCAACAAACCCAGAATCTCTATGAAAAACTCAAGCTAGCCAAGGATAAAGGGGGGCTAGTCCTACCCATCTTCTGAAACTATCAAATGGCCTTTAACTGCAAGCAGGGTGCCAACTGGTTCATTGATAAACCGTCCTTGGGTGACGATAGAAAAGTCCCTCATACAGAATACTCTTCTTGTTGCATTATCTACGATAGACACAACCCATCTACCACACTCTAGAAATATTATACAAAACACCAAAAGAGCCCTTCTGAGTCTAGATTCAAGTCTGGAGGTTAAGTTACAACATTCCTATCTGTCCTCTTTATGGTATAATCCCACACAATCAACGGTTCCCCATGTTTATGGTCTGACTGGTCACTTAAAGGCATTAACCTAGTGCAAGACAACTTTGAAGGTACTTCTCTACCATTCTCATCTTTGCAAAATCAGTTCAATCTCGAAAATTATATAAATTCTAACAGCTTAAAGTAAGGCTTACTAAAAAGAATCTATCAGGAGCCACCCCGTCTCTCTCCACCCTTCTGGGTCGCCTACTCAGGGCAGGACACTTGGTCTCCAAGATATACAAAATTATCCTATCAAACCAAAATAAAAGTCTAACACGTAATAAGCGAAAATGGGGCGCTGAATCGAATATGAAAGACATTGTCTTTGACTGGATCGCCATCACCAAATCTCCTTCTCTCACAAAATGTCACCTATTTTATCACAAACTAAATATATGATATTAAACAGGACATACTGGACTCCTGCCAGGCTCTTTAAGGTTGGACTCAAACAAGACCCCAACTGCTAGTGCTGTTATAAACAAGAGGGCTCCCTAGCATACATTCCCACTGAAGAATTCTCATACATTATTCTGGGCCCTTTGGACCCTCAACTCAAGAATGACAATGACCGTTATATACTAGATGTAATGTTCACTTGGCTTGTAAGATAATACTGAACAACTGGAAAAACTTTAAAGCGATCTCCTTCTCTATGTGGCAGGAGTGGTTAACTCTCCTCAGAGGAGCCAATATAATTGCACTACAGCTATCTCCGTGACGCGCCTCCCGAGGTTCAATATGGAACTCAATAGACGGAAGAGCCTTCATCCACAAACCTCCATGAATTCTCTTTAAAGAAGGTCACTTCACCTTTGGTAATTCTACCTTTCACGTCCATCATAAACACACTTCCACTAGCATTATACTAATCCCCAAGGTCATCCTTGCCGCTATCTTCCCTCATTCACGTGAGACAATCTATTTTTATTCACACCTATGTGCCTCTTAGGTATCTACTAAGATTCCTTTAAGTACTGTAATACCGTATAAGCACATAGTTTGCTTTTAAGTGGCTTAAATGTGTAAACAGGGACAAGATCCTCAGTATTTCATATACATCAAGGTGAATTAATTAGGTTACATTTTTGATCAGCCGTACCAAAAATGTTTTATATGTATATGTATCGTTGATGTGTGACTCATTCGAAAATGTAAAGACTTTTTATGAAAATGTTTGTATGTACCATTGCTGCTCTGATATTACCTTTCACTGTGATATTTATGTATCTGTATTTAGTCACACGCAAGGAAGTAATCTCTATCAATTACTGTATAATAACTTTCTTTTACCGCTATCTACTACTGTTTTCAAACTTTAATAAAACATTTTGAACTTTAAAAAAAAACCAGCAAACTCGCTAGTCAAGAAGATCGCTTTCCTTTGAGTTAAACTAACTTTAAACAAGAGTTTGCATGCTTGGATGATTATTAGTAAGTATACAATGCTGAATCCACAAAATATTTTTGTTGAAACGTATGCTCTCTGTAAAATTAAGGTATACATGAAATACAGATTTGATGTTTCATTATTAACTCTACTACAGTGGGAGAGGTCAAAAGATCTGGCTGAGTGCCATTTATGTGGGTCGGCAAAATGAGATTGAATGCAATTTATTTGTAACTGCCCCCCATTACCATTATTAGAGGAGAGAGAAAGCTATTGAGGATCCAATTCCTGGAACACAATCTACGCTCCTGCAGGCAAGCCATGATTACTTGCTTCAATTCAGAGGATACCAGGCAACACTTTACTGCGCGTAACGCTGTGACTATTTAGCGCTGCTCGATATTTTTAGTGCCCCATTTTGTCAAATTTTTATTTAAATATTCTTTACTGGTTCCCCTTGTTTTTAAATATCCTCCACATACTTGCACTATAATTGTTCCCCACATTGTGGTTTAGTGCTTCATCTGCGCGCTTCCTCGGAGTCTCCTCGCCATCCTGCGGGGTCGGAAGAGGACGACGGTCGAACGCCATTGCGGTTAGCGCTCTAGCAGTCAGGTTGACTGGCTAGAGGAAACCTAAAAGCCTACTTAAGGCGGAGCAAAATACGAGGTCAGTCTTGACCAGGCAACCCTTTACTGCGCGTAACGCTGTGACTATTTAGCGCTGCTCGATATTTTTAGTGCCCCATTTTGTCAAATTTTTATTTAAATATTCTTTACTGGTTCCCCTTGTTTTTAAATATCCTCCACATACTTGCACTATAATTGTTCCCCACATTGTGGTTTAGTGCTTCATCTGCGCGCTTCCTCGGAGTCTCCTCGCCATCTTGGGGGGTCGGAAGAGGACGACGGTCGAACGCCATTGCGGTTAACGCTCTAGCAGTCAGGTTGACTGGCTAGAGGACTATTTAATCCCTAATATGCATGCGCACGGTGCATGCGCACGGCGTGTGTGCCGTAGTAACGCCGGAGTCACGCCAGAGTCCAGCCCGTCCGCGCTAAGGACGAGCTGGATGAGGGGGCGCCCTGCTTGACGGGCGATGGCTGTGGCCACCTTAGATATTCACATCAGTTTCTACGGACACTTAAACCTTTCCGGTTATCATGCCACTACTCATTTACCCCCGAGACCCTTCAAGACTCGCCTGTCTGTAGGTGTTCTAGGGCTACCTTCACTGGAGCTGTGCTATCCTCTGAATCCTTGAAGGTAGGCTCTGTAGGCACACTTTCAACTAGTACTAGTAAGGACCATGGCTTCTTGATCAATGCAAGATCCCTGATTAAGAATAATGTTTCCTTTAAGGATTTCGTTCTGGATAGAAGACCCTCTTGGGTCTTCATCACAGAAACATGGGCCCAGGAATCGTCGGGACCTGACTTAGTGGAAGCAGTGCCAGATGGCTACACCCTAGTTAGGCAGGATAGAGTGGGCCGTATAGGAGGAGGGCTGGCCATTCTGTATAGGGACTCTTACTCTTGTTGCATTACCCCCCTATCAGCCCCTCGAGATTCCTTTCAGGCTCTACATTTCTCTTTAAATGCCTCATACACTGTGCACTTCATGGGCATTCTTATTTATAGACCGCCTGGGTCCAGAGTAGGCTTTGGACAAGATTTGCTGAGTCTATTAGAACCTTATTTTGGCTGTGACCATGTCACGGTCTTGGGAGATCTGAATTTCCATCTTGATAACTTAGAGGTGAAAGAAACCCTCTCTCTCCTTGACACCCTATCGGCCTATGGCCTGCAGCAATTAGTTAGGGGCCCTACTCACCAGGCGGGTCATACATTAGATGGGGTTTTTTCAAATGATAGTCGTTTGACCACAGAAGCCCCTATCCCGCTCACCTGGTCAGATCACTCTGCAGTTCCCCTGAAATTAGACATCACTCCTATAAAGTAATATCCCGAAGGGTTTCAGTAAAATGGAATCAAGACGAAACCTGAAAAGGATAACCAATGACTTACTCGCCCCCCCTTATTCCCACCACGGAGATCTCTTCAGAGGAGGATATGGGCTCAGCGGTAAGCAAGCTGGAAAGTGCCATCACAGTGGCCATGGATGAATTAGCACCTGCCTCCCTACGCTACTCAGCCAGAAAAAGGCCGTCGGCCCCCTGGTACTCGGAGTCATTAAGACATCTAAGACAGGGCTGCAGGAAGCAGGAACGACTTTGGAGGGCTAGTTGGAACATACAGGATAGGAAAACCCATAAAAATCTTCTGAGGGAATATAAGGCTGAAGTGATAAAAGTTAAACAAGAGTATTTCTCGAATCTCACCGCTGCCCTTACTTCGCCGAAAGACTTATTCAATATTGTTGACTCGTTGACCACTCTGCAGGCCCCGGACCCCGTCACCTGCACTCAGAAGCTGTGTGATGATAATGCCCTCTATTTTCACACTAAAATTGCTGACATTGCTTCGGCCTTAGAGCTACAAAGGGCCTTGATATCTTCTCCCACCGTTCAGGCTACCACATCTCAGGCTACTGCCTCCGAGGTGTCTGGTAGACCCATTACCACGGTCGGCCTGTCTAATTTTCCCCCCCTTTCTCTGCAGAAATTGGATGCCCTCCTGGCCAAGACTAGGTCAGGCTCTCCTCTTGATCCTTGCCCCCTTAAACTACTTAAGCAGTGTAAGGATACCCTCCTGCCCTCCTTATTGGAGATTATGAACAGGGCAATACAGGATGGCATCTTCCCTTCTCAATTGAAGAGAGCGGTAGTCAAACTCCTCTTGAAAAAGCCAAACCTAGACCCGGAGGTTTTAAAAAACTTTCGCCCCATTTCGTTGCTCCCTGCCCCAGGAAAGATGCTGGAAACCCACCTTAACCAGCATCTTGCTTCCTTCTTTTCTTGAAGCCTCTGGTCACCTGGATGATTCGCATCACGGTTTCTGGAAGGGGCACAGCACTGACTTGGCCCTCACTGTGGTGCTTGATAACATCCGCACCACAGTCGACAAGGGCATAAGCACTCTGCTGATCCTGCTAGATCTCACGGCTGCGTTTGATACCCTATCTCCCTTAGTGTTAACATCTCGACTGACGAAGATAGGGGAGGAGGGTCCTGCTCTTAGTCTTTTGGCCTCTTTCTTTGGCCAGAGGGAGCAGATAGTGAAGCTGGGGGAGTTTCTATCTCCATCCCTGCCAGTCAAGTATGGGGTCCCACAGGGTTCGGCGTTAAGTCCGACCCTGTTCAACATCTATGTGACCCCTCTGGCCTGGCTTGTTAGATCATTCGGGATGGAGGTCACTTCCTATGCCGATGACACCCAGATCTTGCAGTCTCTCGCCCAGTCTGTCAGCTCTTCTGCCTCCAATTTTAGACACTGTATGGAGTCAGTTGCTCAATGGATGATTGACAATTCATTGAAGCTAAACGGCGAGAAGACGGAGATCCTCGTGTTCGGCGGGAAAGATGACATCTGGTCGACGGAAGGGTGGCCTACATCCCTGGGGACCTGCCCTGTGCCGACTCTCCTAGCACGAAACCTGGGGTTCATGATTGACCCGGTCCTTGAGTTGGGTCACCAAGTCAATAGGACAATCTCCACTTGTTGGGGCATCCTTAAAATCTTGCGGAAGATTAAGCACTATCTGTCCGCACAAGCCCGTAAGCAAATTGTGGTTGCACTGATAGCCTCTCGGCTTGATTATTGTAATGCCCTATATGCAGGACTAAATAAGTGCTTGCTACAGCGATTACAAACTGTGCAAAATGCTGCGGCCAAATTTGTTTTAGACTTGCCTAGGAGGTCATAAGCCACTGCTGCTAGGAGATCCTTGCATTGGCTTCCAATTGAAGCCAGGATTTCCTTCAAGGTTCTCTGTTTGCTATATGGGGCCCTGGCCAGAAAGGAAACAGGAGGAATAAAAGATCTGCTGATTGCCTATGCCCCTTCCAGAAACCTTCGTTCCTCAAAGAAGTCTCTTCTTCTGGATCCCCGAGTGCGAAGAGCCAAGAGGGGTGGCAGAGACTTTTCTAGCCTTGCCCCTAGATTGTGGAATTCTGTACCCTGTGACATTAGGATGTTGCCATCGATGCAGTCTTTCAGAAAGGCCCTGAAGACCTGGATTTTTGTCAAAGCTTACCCTTAGTCATTTGATTGCCTTCTTTATGATCTTTTTATAGGCGCCTTGATGCCTTTTGGCAAAGTCGCGCAATATAAGTTTTCATTCATTTCATTTCATTTCATTACCATGTTCCTCTGTCTACTAAGATTTCCTGAGTCCAAAATAAAACCAGGGACCTTCTATATAAAGTTCTGCAATAGGTACCTTTTTGGTCATTGAGAATTGCATATTGATATTTTTACATGAGGTTACTTTAGATACCATTTTTATAATAAGTAGTTTTAGTGTTACCTCCAGTAGTTACATGCATTTGTTTGGCAAATTACGAAAACTTAAAATCAGATGTATGTCGTCTTTTTATAACCTTGGTTTTGGTATGAATTGTGAACCTATTTGTTATGGCTTTAATTAACTAAACAATAACTTCAATCAAACAATCAATACATTCTGATTTATTCTGAAATTATGTGCATAGTTCATTTTTGTTGTGTGCTAGACAAAATCTTTTAGTTTTCCAGCAAGAACTGTTCCATAACTTGCTTCACTTTTAAGTCAGAGAAAGAAAACTTAACACCAAGCTCTCTCTGTAGACATATCCTTCCATTTGCCATTGTCTTTGAATGTATAGCAAATATGACAAGGTAAGAATAAGATTTAAAGGCCGGTTTACAAAAATGGGCATTTTGAATCTTACACTAAATAAACAGCTATGGGCAACAGAAGGTATGAACTGACGCTGGCAAGCCTAAAACAAATAAATACAGCAAATTGCAAGAACATGTGAGTTACAAACCACAAGGCCAATGGTAAGCAATGGGTACATGCATTCCCAGGGACGCTTTCTGAATGACCATAAAATGATGTAGCAAACCAGACAGTAGCGCTGTCTGGTAGACCTAAAAACAGGTTTTGCCTCCTTTTGGGATATTTATTTATCATGGGAAAATTAAATTCAGCCATTACAAGGTGGCACCATATGCTGGAGTTGCCTCCAAATGTGTCTGAGTACATTATGTGTGGTTTGAACACGATGCTTATGCTACCAGAAATCCAGAGAAGGGCTGCATTTGACATTTGTGACATAGGCCTCAAAAAAGCCTTTGACAGGCTTCTGGGTGCCTATTTTCTTGGTACACAAAGGAAGAAAGTAGATAGTGTGACATAGAAAAAATTATTGACATTAACTGGAAGAGCCATCCAGAATTCAGGATCTGAGATATCTCAGACATGTTGACTTTGATTACACATCTAAGTTTTGCAAGGGGACTGCACTACAATGATTGTAAGTAAGTAATACATTTATTGTGCAGTTAATTAAAACCATTACAATGATTGACCCACTATTATAAACAATAAAACCTCAATTTTCTTTATAAAAAAGCTGATAGCCATAGTTAAACAAAAACATGCGTTAAGATTGGGAAGAAAATCCACACCCCCGGCCTCGGTAGTCCATAATCTTGTTTCTTCACTTCGGCCGGCGAATATTAGTGGCAGTCCGTGAGATAAAAGTACCCCCCTTATTAAAATCTTGGCTTCAGAACGATGACAGACCGAGATGCGCCGATTTAAAGTGCATAGTGCTGCCTCGGCTTCCGTTGGTTTGTGAAAAGTATGTCGTTTAGTTAGCCTTTCAATAGTTTCCTTTGAGGCTTGGGGGTGGAGAAAAAAACTTGACATTGTATGCTTAACACACTGTTATGGCTGTGTGCACTTTTTTTTAAAATGTAGGTCAGCTGCAATTAAAAACTTTACCAGACAGCAGCTTAGTTGAGTATCTTGGCCAGAGAAGCTTGCAAGCACCGCTTGTCTGCATGACAGTATTTGGTTTTTGTTGAAAATTGGTCTGAGTAGTTGCCGGCGCTCCTGCATCAGCTCGCGGCAAATGGTTATAATGTGGACTATGTCCTCCTCTCCTTCCCCACAAAGACGGCACACTGCTGGCTTTGGAGGGCGCAGCCAAGGGGGCAGGTGGTATGCTGTCGGCAGCAGACCTAACCGAAATTTCAGAAACTTCTCTTTGATGGTTCTGGAGAAGTTAGAGAGGAGGTAAGCTTGAGGAGTCGCTTTACTATAAGATTGTATAGTTAGCCAGCCATGCGAACGTTCAGTCAAGGCCGCTTTGTCCTGTAAGATTGACTCTTTTTTAACAGTGTTATTTACGATTTTCTTGAAGCTTGCCATGGTCCTAGGCGTTGCCCAGAGTTGCCGTAAGCCCAACTGGTCCAGTGCAGTGTCCAAGAACAGTCTGGCTGGGCAAGTTACTTTCGTTTCTACTTCTCTCCACAAATAGAAATTTAAAGTTTCTGGTTGCATTTTTTTGATCTTAAACCAGGTTTTAACAAAGGCTCCTTTCCTGTCCAGCTCCTGTTTTTGTATACCAAATTCCAGCCTCATTTGCGCTGGAGATGTATATCCAGGCAGCCCGTATATAATTCTTAGCGCTCTGGCGATGGTACCATTTAATGTTTCCACATCCCTCCCTCTCATGGCTTCGCTTCCATAGGTGATAGATGGTATGAGTTTGGCCTGTATCACCTAGGTCAGAGGGAGGAAGCTCGGGCCCGCGGTTATGTTCTTCAGGTTTCTTAGTGCTACTGCTGTCATAAGCCCCCTCTTTTTTATTGCCTCAAATTGTACTTTGTAATTGCCTTTGCTATCGATCATAACCCCCAGATATTTGTAGTCTTGTACGACTTCAAGCTTGCATTTTGCCAAGTGCCAGTTGTGTTTTGTTATTGTTTTCCGGTAATTTATACACATGACTTTTGTTTTGTCTTGGTTGATGCTTAGTTTGTTAGTATCCGAGTATTGAGATGTAATGTCCAGCAGACGTTGTAAACCTATGGGTGTCCGACTGATAAGTACTAAATCGTCTACATATAGGAGATTAGATAGCTGGTGACCACCTAACTTTGGTGCATGCGCGTTGTTTCCATTGAGTTGAACTGAAAGCTCAGCCATAAATAGATTGAATAGTGTGGGGGCTAATACACACCCTTGTTTTAGTCCTGAGGTTGTGTTCATCTTTTTTGATAGATGGTCACCTGCCCCCAGCTTTACTTGTATCCAGGTGTTACTATGCAGAAGGGTTAGTTGTCTTAGGAGCAATGATGGAATACCTAATGTTTTTAGTTTTTGCCACAGAATATTTCGGTTTATGTGGTTAAATGCTGAACTGTAGTCGATAAAGCAGATGTACAGAGGCTGTTTAATTGTAAGTGCTGCGTCTATCATTAGTGAGAGGGCAGAGATGTTAGTGGCAGTGCCCATGTCCCTACAGAAGCCAGTTTGATTGTAGGGTATTGCTTTGATTTCCGTGGCCCATGTTAATTCTTGAAGAAGTACCCCGGCATAATATTTGGCCTCGTTATCCAAAAGAGCTACCAGCCGATAGCTCTTGGGATCGTTCCTGTTGCCTTTTTTGTATATAGGGGAGATTATTGAGCCTCTCTATGATGATGGTAATGTTGACGTCTGCAGGATTCTTTCAAATATTGGTTTTAGAACTGTAGCCCAATATGCAGGATCTTGTTTGAATAATATGGGCGGAATCCCATTGGGGCCAGGAGCTCCTTCTCGTCAGCCTTTCAAGATTCTTTTGTGAACTTGGATGTTTGTGATTGTGATTGTGGAGTTCTGTACAAGACATGCATTGAGATTTTCATGGAGCGGTCGAAGTTCCATATTAGGCTCATGGATATTTACACCGATTTGGGGGGTCTGATCTTTGTTAAAATGGGATTCGAGGTGGGTTATCCATGCTTCTTCTGTAACATTGGAGCTGATGCCCTGACCTAGCGGATTTGATAGGGCATTTATCTTGTTCCAAAACTGTGCACTATTATTGTTCTTGACATCATACAGAAGTCTGCCCCACAGGGATTCTTCAGTTTCCTTTTTGTTTTGCCAAATCAGTTTTTTGCGAGTGGCTTTTAGCAACCTCAACTCTTGTAAGGCCGAGGGATCTTTCTTCAGCCTCCGCAGTGTAAGATTTATCCGAGTTTTTAGCTTTTTTAATTTGGCTCTGTTCCGTGGATTGGAGCCAGACTGTGGATTTTGCTGGGACGTTGTTCTCCCATTTCCAGAGCGGATCTTTGTATCTCCGTAACTTTTACGTAGGGCGTTTGTAAATGCCTCCCAGCCTCCGATTATGTCGGGGGTAACTGCTTTCCCTTCTTCCCAGAGTTGTTTTGCTCGAGCTAGTAGCCCTTCAGGGTCGTTGGTGCTACATTTTACTCTTCTCTCGTTGTTGGTGTATTCTGAGCAGATTATATTTGCTGGGGGCAGTTTGTGTAATGATGGCTCGTCTACTGTGATTTCCTGGGGTAAGTGGTCGCTGCATTCTTCGCTCCCAATGCAGTAGTTTTTTACTTTTGTGAACATGCAGCGAGAGCAGAAGGTGTAGTCAATTGTTGATCTCATTGCTGCATTATTAAATGTCGCTGTTTGCGGGCGGTCTCCGGGGAATCTGCCGTTTAATGCACGTGCACCCAGTTGCTCCAAGAATGACAGTAGACTTTTTGAGGTGTTTGTGAGTCTTCCGTCTGTATTAATGTCTTGGGGCGTCTCCTCCCATGCAAATGGGTCCTCCTCTGTGTTGATGTCATCAGTTTGTCTCCTCAGCATGTTTAAGTTGAAATCTCCTGTGATTATCCAATTATTTGTTTCCTCATCTGTTATTATTTTCATCAACTCCTCCTTTAGTTGTTGACTCCCTTTATTTTTATCGCGTGGGTGTAGATAGAGGTTTACCAGTATTATGTATTCCTTGCTTATCTTCCCCTGCAGGGTGATTCGGCATACTTGCATTTCGTTTGGCGGCGCTAAATCGTATGGTAAAAGTTCTGTTGCGTATATGCTGCTTGTGGAGGTATATGTGACTAATCCTCCCTTGTTGTGGCCAAATTTGGAGCTTCTGATTGCAGGTAGGTAGAGCATGTTAAAGCCGTGCAGTGCCGTTGGTAGTACACTCCATGTTTCCTGGAGTGAAATTATATCAAATTTCTGCAGATAAGTTAGCAGTTCAGGGTCCGAGGTCTTATCTCCCAGTCCATTGATGTTCCAGGAACAGATTTTCAAAAAGGTCTTTTTTGGTGGTATGTTATGCTTAAAAGGTCATGGTATTCCACTTTTGATTTTTATTGTCCTGGTTACCCTGCTCCACTCCAGCATGGATCTACTTATCTCCACGTGAGCCCTAGGTGCGTTATATTCTCCGTTACCCCTATACTCTATGCTGTTACTACAAGCCCCTCGCAGTACCGAGAATAGTCGCGGGCTCAGTTGTTCATGGCCACGTTTTTCTTCTTGGCGCTTTGACTCGACCAGTAGTGGGTCAGGATACCTTGGTTTTGCTATTGGCTGAAGTTTAATGCCCCATTCATTGAACCTTTTCTGTTCTTTTAGGACTCTCTCGGCCAGGTGTAGTGTGGCCCATACTGTTTTCGTTAGCTCTAAGTCTGGGCAATCGGGTGAGTCTTTAAACTCAACTGACTCCAGGTCGGTGGTTTTGATATTTTTTAGCGTGTTAATAGACCTCAGTAAACGCAAGATGTTACCCCTGTTTAGAGTATCAGCCCGTCCCTTTGATATATACTCTGGGTGAAACATGATTGCTGTTGTAGTGCCTGAGTACCCTGATTGTTGGTCCAGGGTGTCCTCTGTCGCTGTTGAGTTCTCCATTAATAATGATGGCGATGGTATAATCAAGCCAAGTAGCTGGCTGTTACTTACTGCAGCTTTCTCCATATTCGGCGCTAATGTTTTAGTTGTCTCCCCGACCATGCTGCTTTGTGAGATTATTTTTTCTCCTGCTGGCTCCCTCCACCCATTGATTAATGGGGTGGCAGGACATGATTTTGCCTTATTAGGTGCCCAGACATTTGTTATTATCGGTGGTTCCCCAAAAGGGGTCCCGCTGTTGTTCCCCGGTTTCTGCTCCAGTCTATCCATAGTCAATTCTTTGGCGGTTGTTCGCACAATGATTTCTGGTCCTTTTTCCTGGGTCAGGCTCTTTTTCTCTCCCCGACCCGGGGTCATATCTTCTTCCTCCCTACATGAGTAGACTAATTGGTCATCCCTTGGATCATCCCTGGTTCTGTGGATTCCTTCCTTGTTGTATGGCAATGCCTGCAAGGTTTTTTGGTTTCGCCCCTTTCTCCTTTGTTTTCTCCGCTGTTTGGAGGATAATTGTGCCCCTTTAAGCGGAGCCTGATTTTCCAGGAGATTACTAGATTTAGTGAAATTGCTCTTCAGGGCTACTGTTGCTCCTTCAATTAATACACTGATGTTTGGCCCTGATAGGGGTGAGCCCTCGTCATCGCAAGACTGTTTGTTCTCTCATGTCTGTGCCGCGCTTGCAAATTGCTTAGCCTGTGCTTTGGGTCTTTCGACTTTACTTAGCTTAGTCGTTTGTTGTCCACTAATACTGGAGTGGACCACGCCTAGTGTTGGTTGGGCTGGCACTGCTTTCCTTATGTCGACAAGGAGATTATCCAATGCTGATGGTAATGTTGCTAGCTTGTCCACAATTGTTATGCAGGTGCAGCTAGCCTGAGCGAGTTTTGTGTCTGACTGTGCCCTCTTGATCAAATTGTTGAGGTCGGCCAGCTTGTCATCTATGCCAGAAACAAAAATGGAGAGTGAGTTGAGGACTGACAGCTGGAGGTCCATCTTGTCTGATTGATACTGCAATGCGTTCACAGACATTTGCATTGTGTGCAGTAAAGTGGACCAGATGTCGTCTTTGTCCTGTGATTTATCCTTTTCATTGTTTGGTTTTGGAGAGCTGTTATTTCTTCTACCTGACTCGCCTCCGGTGATGTTGGAATAGGATGCGACTAGTTCCTCCCATTCTTCAGGTGTAAGATACAATGTCTCTGGTTCGGTTTCCTTAGGCATTAGCTATTGTTTTGAATTACAGTCAGGTTGAGCTGTGACAAGGCTGAGGCTGTGTTGGGTGTTTGTTTTTGCCCGTCTTGGTTGAACTACTACAATGATTGATTTGTAGCTTAATTTCTTACAAATTGCTCATATTTAGCTATCAAATGTTCAGGCCATCATTTAGACTAGGGGTCTCCAACCTTTTCTGAAATAGGAGCTACTTCTGTTTATTGAAAATCCTCAGAAGCCTCTAATATCAATAGAGATGTAATAGTAACCACATAAGACAAGATTACATAAGTGCAACCTTATGCAAAATTACCAGCAGTGATCACCTCAGTGAATCAGGCAGGGTTCCCAGCAGCAATGTAAAAAATGCTCTGTCAGTGTCGAAAATCTCTATATGGTAACACATAACAGCAATAGCTGCAATGCCCCTAATGCCAAGTTAGTGGTAAATCTGCCTAACACCCTTTGATTTTATTTTTTACCACTCAAGTATCAGCTTTAAATATTTGTGGGAAATTCAGCCCTTTACACCGGTACAATTCACTAACTGAATTACCAATCCATTACCAGAGATGACTCACAGAAATGCTGTTTTCAATCGTATTTCTGCATATGTGTAAGTTTGCATTTGTGATGCATATTGTAAGTGTAAACCCTAGTGACAGTTAATTGCAGGTGTTATTATAACTACACTACATGAGAGGTACTCAATTATGAACCCTGGAACAATGAAAAGTTTGAGAAATTAACTTCTCTCCTGCAGAGCTCTAAACTACAAACTTGAATGTACCACATTTCTAATTCAGACCAGTTAACACCACATCTACCTTATAAGATAGACTATCTTCTTCAATTCCCTGAATGAATATATTGTACAAATTAATTTTTGGAATATTGTAGGCATCTCAGTAATGAGATCCCAGCATACTCTTCAACTGACAGGTCACAAAGGACGTGTTTTGTTAGAGCTCTGTAGATTTTACATTGCTGATTATGTAGCATTGCATGCTGCAGGACAGAATGAAGTGCATTATGGCTATCACAGCACTAATTCAAAGCAGGTGGCACAATTTGAGACCAGGAGAAATTCTGCATAGATTGTGGGATTGAAATATGTAGACGAACCTCAGTGTTGAAAAGGGTAGAGTGTGATGAAATTGTTTTCCCAAAGATCTTTTGCTAAAATGCATTTTCTAAAACATCTTTCAAAATTAACATAACCTCCTTGACATCTTAGACTGATTTTAAGACTGAAATCTGTGCCATAAAAATTAAAATGGTCCCAAAGTGTTTTTCCAAGTGGACAATGTTGCTTCATAACTTAGACATATTAAGTTTCAGTAAAGTAGAGAACGAAAATATTTTAATGTATCTTTTCAACTTTTTAAAAAGAAAATAAAGATATTTTTAAAAAAGCAGAGTATTTTTACGAAATTAAAACAGTTTGTTATAAATGATACATATTTTAACGAATATGTTTTTGGTATTGCGGTTGGACAAATAAAAATAGCTGAAAACCGAAAGCTATATATACCTATAGAAAATGAACTGATACCAAAAGAAGATTAAATCAAACTATGTCAACATTATTCAACATTTTGTATTTAAAATTATCAAATATATTTAAAAACAGAGAATATCATGAAATACATTTTGGAAACTGCAATATAGCCAGAAATGTTTTTTAGGAGCAATTTTAACACATGGGTCCCTGAGAAGATGGTAGGCTGAACAGCAGAAAGAGACCTTAGGGATTCACGGCTTCTGAGACTCTTTGCCAAGGAGGGGAAAGCAAAAGAGAATATTAAAATATTTAGTCTGCATAGTCAAAAACAAAAATAGAGCCCCATGTGCAAAGGCAGCACAAATGAACACACATATGTCCAAAAAACGGATTTTAGTGACCTTTGTAACCGGACTACGAATTTGGCTGTGCAGCGCCGGATCTGCCCAGCTGCCACCACCAAACCTGTGACGAGGCCACCCGCCTGATTATGAGCTTCCTCCAAACTGGTGGGCACCACAATGGGAATGCCAAAACCGGTTCCTACACAGCATGTATTTTTCAGTCCATGCAGTGCAGGAACTGGTGTGAGGCACAAAGGGGTGCACAAGTTATCCCCTTCTGTTTCAATTCCAAAGGTTGCTGAGGCACCATGAGGGCCCTGTAGGGCCCCCTCTGTTATCTCTTCATCAGGGTTTTATGGAGAAGGAACCACCATGCAAACTGTGCCTGAGAGAAAACATCTAATATGCTTGGCAGGACTGCGGCGACCCTGCCAAGCATATGGATGCATCTACACCAGAGAACAGCAGTTTTGTGGCAGCTGTGGCGGGGCTGTGGCGGTCAAACTTCCCATCTCGTATTAGGGCACTGGGGAGTCCACCACTGTTGCGCCCACATGAGTTTGGCGGTCCGTGGACCACCAGACTTGTAATCAGCCCCTAAATGTATTGTCTCTTAGCCTGCCTTTTTAAAACTATCAGCCCTAACCTATGACCCCAAACCTTATCTTTTAGCCCTGCAACTCTCTCTTAGATTGGTGAAAACTAAAGCTTTGAAAAAATTGCTCATCTTTTTTAGGGAGATTGCAATTTGGCAAAGGTGGTTGACAGATCAGCATTGAAAAATGAGGCCTCACTCGACATTGCTTTGTGAGAAAAAGTTAAGCCAATGTCCAAGTTGAGGGTAATTAGTAGAGCTTGCTGTAACACCTAGCAAATTTTCTACCCTGCAATTGTAAGTGTTATTGCCATATGGAGAAGTGCAAAGAGAAATCTGCCAGATTGTAATATTTTGCTACAAGTGAGTGATGCTAAGCTAGTGGTCTTGTGATTGCAGGTCCACATTTTATTTTGTAGAGGCATTTTGGCCAAATAGAGAAAAACGTCCTGGGCGGTCAGTGCTAACTGATTTTCTGATTCATGTATTTACACGTCCAGACCATGGGGGCTCACCTTCTATGCCTGTGAGTAAGTCATTTTGGTCCTAGTAAGATTTTGACAGAATGTGAGGTTGTTGACCTTGGTGGGTAGTCCCATGTTCATGTTGAACTATTATGCTCTCAGCCCCACCGGGACTGGTATCAACTAGGAGTTCTGTTTGAAGCTCAGGTATAATATATGGTACGAGATCAGCCCGAACATTGCATACATTGATAAAGTCAAAAGCTTTCTGCCTTTCTCAATCCAGACAACATTCTTATCTTTTTTAGTGATATGATACAGTGAGGCACTTATGGATGGAACATTTTCTATGTACCAGTCATAGGAGCGGGCTATCCACAGCAAAGAGAATAGAGTAGTGAGGCTCATAGTGAGCACCTCTACCTTGTCTGGATCCTGTTGCATGCCCTGGCATGAGAATATGTGTCCAGAGAGTTTGAAACAAGAGAACATTTATCATAGTGGAGTGTCATATTGGTTTATATTAGAGTTCTTTTTGACTCATGCTGAATTCCAAAATGTTATCACTATAATTTAAATAGTTGGGAATGTGCCAATGTGTCCTAAACTCTTCTTCAAAAGACCTCAGTTGATGAATGAATGCCAAAGCGTAGCTACTTGTAGTAAAACCGATCCAAGTAAGTGACAACGTTTGTGATGTACATGGAGGACTTTTGTTACCTCTAGTTGGTGATAGCCTTTGTTGAGGTCAAGTTTGTTGAATATGTGGTTTCCATGGATAAACCATGTCCTGCATGCTCTGGCACAGATTCAAATCAAAAGCATTTCTTAAGTGCATGGTTACCCCACGGGTCTATCATACTAACATTCTCCATTCTCCTAGGAAATCATGATTACACAAACAAGTATGTTTTAAGCTGTTTCCTGAATTGTCATTCTACCTGAGCACTAGAGGAAGGTACTTCCATAATTTGGGATCCAACTGTGCAAATAAGTGCCTCCCCTCCCACTCCTGGACCTATTTTCCCATTGGGATGAACAGCAAACTTTGGCTCCTGAATTTTGAATCTCTTGTGGGTTATTAGAGGTGAATCAATCAAATTATGTTGAATTTGCTGTCCCTACCATACAGGGCACAGTGAGCCAGGAACAAAGCTTTACATTGAATCCTTCCTTGGGTCAGCAGCCAATGTAGTGAGGCTAATGCAGGCAAAGCTGTCTGATGCTTTGGGATTCCCAAGACAATCTGGGAAGCAGCATTTTGGATCACTTGGAGTTCCTTAATAATGGCTTTCAGACAACCTAAAAATAGGGAGGCTCTATAGTCCAACCGAGATAGTATCAAGCGCTGAACAAATACGTTTTGTACAGGACTTGGTAATCACTTCCGGAGCTTCCTGAGGGTTCTCTGAAGACCAAAGCAGGTTGATGACAATTTAATAGCTGGGCTTCCATGTTAATTTTGCTTTCATTGGTGATGTCCAGAATTTTTTCTTCCAACTTGGAATATGGGAGATCTCCTATGTACTTGGGCCAGCTCAGATCGCCTCATAAGTAGAGATTATTCCCAACTACTAGTACCATTGTTTTATCGCCATATTTAGGCAGCTGGCTGCCATCCAATCTGCAACTTTGTTAGACAGGAATTGGGTTGGGGTGATACTGCCTTGGAATTGGGAGAGAGGGAAACAATGATCTGTGTGTCATCTGAATATGGCATCACTGAAAAACTGTGGGAGCATATAATGGCTGCAAGTGGGGATAGATAAAGATTAAAAAGTATGGGACTCAGTGAAGATCCCTGTGGAACCCCACACTTTAGGTGATAGGAGTCTGAATAAAAAGGCCCTTCACTGACTCGTAAACATCTGCCACTAAGGAAGGAGCTGAGCCATTTATGTGCTAGACTAACAATCCCCCACTTCTTCCAGTCTGTTATGCAAAATTGGATGGCAAACCATATCAAATGCTGCACTCATGTCCTTCAAAATGGCACTCTTACTGGTGCACAATATCTGGTTGTCTCATACATATTGTTTATCACAAATACATTTTAAGATTCAAACTAATTATTGTATAACTATGTGATGCACTTTAGAATGCATGATCATTAGCTGTCTAGTATGTAAGTGGGATCGTTGTAAGTTATTAATATATGCTAAGTAGTAGATTCTACTGAATCATTGAACCCAGGAGTTTACTTCAGCCTAACAATGATCTGAACTCAACAGGTAATATGCAATGGCAACAATACCGCTAGAAAAATCACCAAGAAGGCTGCAAACATAAACACTCCTATCTGTATCACTATAGCCCAGAAAAGAACACCAGCTCTCCCTTTTCTATCCATGTCTTTCAACCCTCACAGTCTAATTTTCTCCCACCCAAACTCTTTCTCCCTTTCCATCTAGGAAACACATCCCACCTTGACTCCTTTAATCCTACTGTCATGCTCCTCTAAATGTTAATCTTCTGATGCTTCACCTCCCCTCATCCGCACACAAGCAACACCCAGAAACTCATCTTACCCGTTCACAATTCACCAGCCTTTTACTATCTCACTCCCTTCACAATTATCACCTATCTCCATCTCTATACTCTATCTTCCACTATATGTTACTGAATCATTATTCCACCTCCACCTCTAACTCTTGCACCTAGCCAAAACATCTATCATAAAATACAATGACCCGGAATCACAAATAAAACATGCAACCGATCAATGCTTCCCAACCATTAACCCAAGCATACCTTTGCATCTACCTTTCCTCTCTCTGCCCCTCAAACAGCTTTCTACATTGAATCCCTTACTTTACCTTTTTAGTAATGACCCCATCAAAACGGTTTTGAATACTTATGATACCTATGTCTCTATGTCTGTCATCTAAACCTAGAAAAATGTCTTCAGAGCATAATGGAGCAACACAATGAAGCTAACACTATATCAACTTCATTCCCTCTGCTTTCATAATTGCCTGAGCTGGAAACTGGACACCATTGGGACCAAGCAACATATCCATCCAGCTCTGCAATCCAGCAACATAAGAGAAATGGAAATTAACACCTGTAAGTTTTTGGATCAGGCACAAATAAAGAGTTTGCAAACAAATTAAAATGCATGGAATATTGTCATTCTGTAAGAGGAAAGGAGTAAAAAATAAATCATATTATAAGTTATAATGTGACCAATGAAAAATGTCACCTCCTTATGGGAAATTCCAATTAATACCAGACATCAGGCCTGATCTTTAGCATGGAAGCATTTGACTTTCAACAATTGGTTACATTACCCACCCACTCGACACAGGAACACACAACATGCCATATTTGACCTAGAGACTTGATACCTTTCATATGTTTGATACCTTTCATAGAAAACACTGCTACCATATCATCCAGGTTAAACTTAAACTTCCAGTGGTATCCCATGCGGCTGCTGAAGTAAAAAAAATTGAACAATAATAGCTCATGTAAAAAACATTATTTCACCCCAGTATAAGCAATGGCTAAGTGAGGCATTTGACATGATGATTCTTCTCAAAAGAACAGGTCTTTGTAATGACAAATGGAAGGCTGAATGGCTCAAATCTGATGCAAGACTTCGAAAGACTGAAAATAGATCTATTGAAAGAATATGGATGAAGTAATTCAACTCTCATGACATAAAATGACATCAAAAGTGGAGCGGATTCTATTCAACCTCCATTGAAAAGGCAAACATTTCCCATTATACCCAATGAATCACTAAGGCTACAATCCCCACCAAAGAGGTCTTCGAAATAGTCAATGAGGTCAGTAACCCGACCAGTATCCAAACAAGTGTAGAACACATCAACAATCTCTGCAATGTTTTAAGAACATACTTCGTTGAGAAAGCTCTAAACCTCAAAATGCACTTCTAATCAAAGGATAACAGAGAAAATTCATCAGCACACTCCCAACTATAACCATAGATCAAGCATGCACAACCAAAAATGTGCTCTGTCAACATTTTGACCGAAAAGAAATCTATTAAACTACTGAAAGGCACAATCTTGATAGGTGCCTCTAAAGGTCCATGGCCTCTAAATATCATTAAATTAATTCCACTACAATTGTCTGCTGCTATCTCAATGAGAGACAATATCAGTTCTCTAGCAACTGGTGTTTTACATGCAACTTGAATATATTATTTCTTAAACCTACACTAAAGAAATAATACAGAATAATTTTTATTTTTCCAAACAAAAGGGCCTCATATACAAAAACATTACGTAGTGCAGTGTTGCAAGCTATTTTGCTGCACTGAATTGCAGCATCTTTAAAGCCCAGGGATGTATCATATTAACAACAATACAATGCATCTGTGTGATTTCCCCTGCACTTGTGCACAATTGGCTGCCAAATAACAGCACAGTTACCCATGCGTCATGTTGCAAGGGTGCCTGTGTTGCACGGATGATTGTTTTTTGTGAAGAAAGGCACACCTTCCTATACAAAAACAATCATTGAGGACATTTTTCTCTTTCGTGGATGCTGCAGAATGCAGCACGAATAGAAAGAGAAAAAAGTAGGAGAAATAGAAGTATTTCTCCTTGTTGTGCTACTCCTACACCTACCATGGGGAGGCATAGGATTCTGAAGAATTCTCAGCTTTACAAAACTTTGTAAATCTGGGAATGTGTCATGTTCCAGGAATTTTGTGTGGGAACACCCACAGCAACACCAATGGACAACCCCTTTGCCTCACGGTAATGCGTAAAAGGGACCCATACTGACAAGGCCATGAAAAGTCATGCAGGGTGACTTTACGTGGCCTTGTAAATATGGGCAGGCACACTGTGCCACCTGTGCACAAAACAAAAAGTGACGCACAGGCAGTGCAATACCCCTGTAAATGAGGCCCGTAGTGTCTCTTTAGTTTTTTATACTAGGGAAGCCTTTAAAAGCAAAACAAACAAAAAATCTGATTTTTTTGATCTGGTGTTATTCTGTCCTAATTCTTTTCAGCCAGACAGTCAATGCTTTTTATGAGAGGCATGTGTGGCTAAGGAATGGTACTGTGACTCTCCTAACAACATCAAATTTGAATATCCCTAGGGGACCAACAATATACTGCTACTTTGCCACCCACTATTTATTTTAAACAAGTGTTTCCAAAGAGAATTGTTTACAGTTTGTCTTTTTTTCTTTATATAGCTACTCCTATAGGTCTACCAACATGACTGACACAGCAGGAGACAGTGTCCCGGCTGTGGGGGAAGAGGCTGAAGACCATCCAGGCCGAAAAACGGTGGATGGTGGCTTTGGAGGGTGAGGAGGAGGAAGCATCTGCTTCAGCCCCAGGCCCCAGTTAATCCAACCAGTTGCAGCCTCCTGGACAGTACATCGCTGGCACTGCCACCAGCTGACAGGGACCCTAACCACCACTGCTGCCCTCCTCCCAGTCAGACCACATATTCCAGCTCTGCTTCATACAGCAGATGGACTGATTTGAAAGCTGGTTGGGATGGATAGGGCACAGTGTTGATCAACTCTGGACCCACATTGACTGTACCCTCTTCTGAGCACTTTTTTTTACATATTTTTTTTTGGTGCGAGGAACGTTTGCTGTGGGTGCAGAGGGTGGGAAGGGAGGTTGGACCAGGTGTTTGCAAACTTTCGTGGACTGTTTTCTTATTTGGACATTGGTTGGGGATGTGGAAATTTGTTTGGGGAAAGGGGGCCTGATATGGGTGGAGAGGGTAGTTTTGTTTGGTGTTGAGTATTGAAGAGAAAATTATTTCTTTATATTTTATGCCTGAATCAGTTTCACTACTTCCGCCCACCAAGTGTGCCACCCATTTATGGTGTAAATTAAATCACACCCCAATAAATCAAACAGAAGAGAGGGTTTGGGATTGATAAATGGATGGGAAAGGGGATTTGGGAAATGGTTTGAAAAAGACAACCACTACAGCAACAACAATATTAATCTGGACAATGAGCAGCACATAATCAATCTGTTGTGGACGGAAATGAAGGAATGAATATGACAGTTCAGTTAAATGCATTGCAAGCAGCTCTTCAACCCCAGAGACCCATGTAATTATTATATATCTAAATGTTCTATCATCAAGGTTTGAAAAATATAAATTATGGATGAGTGAAGTGAACCCATATAGTTATAAAAAAAGTATTATTAAAAGAAAAATGATACTGTATTGGAAAATTGGGCAGTGGATCCAAATTCTTCTCGAATTGTCCATCAATCTTAAGTGCCTGGCTAAGGCAGTCCAATAAAGCAAGCAGGAGTGTTATAGAGCTTACACTTTTTGTGCAGTAGAAGAGAAGGCTTATGGATTGTAAAACATAAATGATATTGTAGATTCAAGGAGAAGAACAGAAGGTAAGCTTTATGAGGATGTACCAAGCAGACGCAGAGGCTGATCAAGAGCATAGTCTGCTGCAATCATTCATTTTATGACTCATGTGTGATCCATTAACTGAGAGGTGAGAACATGTTACATCCAATCACAGACAAGTAGCTGCGTGTACCGGGCTGATCAATCTCATTACTGTCATCATGACATTTAGCCAAGTGTATGCATAATGCAATATGTTGATGAGGCATCGCATGTCTGCCTCCAGTTACTTACAAGTTGCAACAACAGCCCCCCCATCCGACCAAATAATGGAGGATCTTTAAATTTTAGCCAGCATATACACTCAGCAGCATTGCATTTCCCAAATGAACGCACCTGTCACCAATCCACAGAGCTAAGTTGGCCTCTTAAAGTCATCATCATGTTGATTTTTCCTGAAGTTGACAACTTCCTTCTTCTGGCTGTTGTTGAAGTAGTCCTGCTCTGAGTCCCTCCATCATCCTCTTGACTCTGAGCAATAAATCTGTCCAACTCTGTTCCAACTCCCGACCCAAATAAGAGGGATCAACCTGTGGTGCACTGCTGTTAATGAACAAGAATATAATCATTAGAGAAATTATTTGCATAGATTTTTGTTTGTTAACTAAATGGACTGGTCTTTTCTTTTAGGAGTATCAACCAGAAAACAAAGAAGGGGATCCGACAAGCAAGTCTCACTAAGTTTAAAAGGGGAAGGGCCAATCGCCTTCCAGAAAAGTGATCACCCATCAGGCCATAAACATTACAAATCATCACAATCAGACTTACAAATTATAGTTGAACACCCTCTCTCCCTGTCTGCCACCACATCAATCATCACTCACAATCACTCATACATCACTCATTGGTGCATTTGTTACCTGCTTTAATCCAAGCACGGTGGTACACTAACTTCGATCCTCTTATACATGCAACACACATTGTCCAGTCTTGTAAATGAAATGTTCTGGGGCAGTCCTGCGGAGGGACAAAGAAAAGCATAAGCATGGGATGGAGGCAGGCATTTTCTCTCTAATGTCCTTGAGGGGAAGAGAGGGTGGAGCTTCTTCACTGCATACTGGTCCAACTTCAATCCAGCCATACATGTGCCTTAAAATGTAAGACTGAAAAAGTTAGCTAGACACAAACAAAATATATAATATTCCCCTAGTTATGTCCATACTTTTGTGTTTGCAAAGCAGTTCATCAATAGATTTCTATGATGGCCCAGGCCTACTCAGTCAGAGAAGTAGAGTTTGCCCTAAAACTCAGGTGGCTTATCCAGCAGTTGGTCATGTAACACACTACCATGACATAAGTCTGACCAATCACCCGTAACCCCCTTCTCTCATATTTCAGGTATGGTGTAATTTGCTAATATAAAATGTTGGTTCATTTTAATAATGGCCATGGTAACAACTGTGTCAGCTGCACTGAACACACGCTCAGCAGACACCCTGGCTACCGGACAACCCAGATATTTTATTGCCAGCCTGCTGTGCACTGGTCGTTGACACCTCTTCCCATACCAAGACACCAATTTGTTTTGATCCAGATAGACCCATATTGGGTCATTCACATAGGCCTGGATCATCCTGTTAATGATCATTGGTCTGCAAATTGCTCAACCTCTTTGGCCTTCAAGTCTTCATGGGACGTAAAACCTGCCACTTAAGGCCCCAATGATCATCTGTACTTCTCAAACGGATGTTGCAATAGTTGAGTTATAATGTGTTGGCGCCTGTGGGCTTTAACTGGTATTCTATTATCAGGCTGAACAATCCGCAACTGCCTCTGGGCTTTAAAAGAATGGCTGAAATGAGTGCATATTCTTTTGCAGGTGACAGTAAGTTGCTGACCTGGTCTTCTTTCTTGAGAAAGTTATGTACAACAATGTTGATTAATTGGTGAGTGGGAAAATCCGTTCCGCTGGCGCAGTTCACAGAGTTTTGCAACTCCATGCACCGTTTAAAAACACAAAGTTTGGCAAAAAAGCTTTGTTGACTGCCGGCAGTGCAGAGTTTACCTTTGTGCCATCACTCACCTCACCTTCACAAATTAAACACTTGCTATGAGGCAGCAGTGGTGTATCAGTGAATCTACTGTGGCACCATTATTTGCAGTTCCTAGCAAGTTGTGTGCTTTGTCATCTTTTGTAGTGGGGTTTTAAAGCCTCTCTCTGCACTGATCCCTCCACGGTCTGACCCACAACAATTCCTAGACCTGGAAAAAAAATGCTTCATTGCCTCCCAAGACATGCACAACACACCAGAGAAAGAGGATAAAACAGGGTCATGGAAGCTCCAGCAGTGGCAATACACTTACCAGTGACTGTGTGTACTGCACTGCAGGCTGTCCGATAGACATAGCAGCCCTCCTCCTTCCCCTCTGATTCCTTCAGGCTCCGACTGATCAGCATCTTGTGATGGTGAATGAGAGCCATCTGGCCTGCACATTGTGTCATGATGAGTCATCATGACTAAAGAGTTTGTCTTTTCCTGCTCCTGAGGTGAGAGAGATGAGAGTCGTTGAATTCAGAACAGAGTTTGCAGAGGATTCGGAGCGGAAGAATGGTCATAACAAAGAACACATTAAAAAGCACACTGACTGGCTACACAAAATGGCCTCCGGCCTCAGGGGAGAACGACAACAGAAAGCAATGAGGCATGACCACAACAGAGAACACATGCAGGTCAATGGCAAAATAACCACAAAATGGTCACTGGCCACATGGTCAAATACCAACAGCAAGCAAGGAGGCATGGCCACAACAAAGAACACATGCAGGCCTATGGCAAAAGCACACTGGCTTGCTACACAAAATGGCCACTAACCACATTGACAAACAACAACAGCTAGCATGGAGGTGTGGACACAACAAAAAACAGGTGAAGGCCTATGGCAAAGCACAGTGGCTGGTTGCACAAAATGGCTGCCGGCCAAATTGTCAAAGAACAATACCAAGAGACGAGGCATGGACAAAAAGGAACACATGCAGGCTTGTGGCAAAAAGCACACTGGCTGGCTGCACAAAATGGTCCGACCACTTGGGCAAACAACAAACAAGGAGACATGGAAAACAAAAATCATATTGAGGCCTCTGGACACTGACTATACAAAATGCCCCCTGGCCACATGGCATGGAGAATAAAGACAAATTATGTCCTATGGCAAATACACTCACTCACTAGCCAGACATAGGAGGCATGGTAACATGAAAGAAAACAGCATCAATTCATCAATGCCAAAAACAAAAATTAACGGAGCTGTAAAATTTGACAACATATATCCTCCAAAGGCATCATATATATGTATTACCCCACCTATACACTTTTTACAGAATTACCCACAAAAAATATTTTTTTTATTTAACCCAATGCCATCCCTGGCCTTAATGATGTTTCAATACAACAGACACCACATAAATAGTTGTTTCATGCATCTATGATTAGTACTGGAGCTACTGACTTGGTGGCCCATTGGCAGACTAAACCACATAGTAAAATAAATAGATATTGGAAAAAAATTGAGAAAATGTACTGAGCTGTGCAGCAGTTTTCCTTTACAAATGAGGAAAAATGTCATGCAAAAAAATAACTAGGCCCCTACTGAATCTGCAGGTCACCCACCACAAAGAATCAAAAAAATTGTAAAAAGTACAAATAAATCCTGCCTTCTCTCAAGCAAACAACACCTTTAGATGACAGTTTTTGAACTTACTTTTGATATCACAAAAATAAAGTCCTTAAATCCAGTGGTATATATGCAGCAGACAAAGAGTGATCCAACTCCAAATCCAAATTAAATGTGACCAGGAGATGGACAAAGCATTGAGAGGAGCCTGCTGCACAGGAACAGGAAGTCGGAGTCTTGGGGGCACTTCCTCGTTGAAAAAAAAGTTAAATAAAAAAAGACGCCTTGAGGTAGGAAACAATGTGAACAGCACTTTTGGGAACAAGATTAACTCGAAAATGTATTTTCGAGTAGATATAGAGTCTTCCTGCGGAGAAAATCTGCTCATGAATGCAACCATAGTTGCTTGCTGTCATCACAAAAAAGGAGCCGGATGTCGCCAGTATGCCTAAAGCCACGCTAGCAGCCGCCAATTCTTGCCAACACTAACTGGTGGACGGCAAGTCTCGTGGGTGGATGCAAAATCTCGAAGTTGATCGTGAGCGATAGCCAAGACTTGTCATGCTCACCAGAGCACACAAAAATATGACTCAGGCATGCCAACTGAAAATAATTCCACTGTGAAGCAGAAAGGCGATTTTATCGGGAACTCTGTGAAGAATTTTATTCCCAGGCCTACTTGAAACATTTTGATATGGAAAAATCTATGAAACAAATTTGAAACTAACTACTTTTTTACAACATGTTTCGGATTTAGAGAAATATCAAATGTTGCAATGATATTATCAATGACGTCATAGAAAATGCCATTAATGTTGTAGTATGGAGGATAATTAGCAGTGCATGTGTTAGAACCCGGAGCTCTTAGGGGAAGCCTAGGTCTTTAGGGTCTGTTCAGAGTGTGTTGTAATGTGTTTTTCCGCCTAACATGGACTTCAAGTCCCAGGATGCCTTGAGGCGTTCTAAGGAGACCATGCTCCTTTCTGCACCAATCAAATGCAGACTGGGAGGTTCATATGCCTCCTCCCTCTTCCTGGCGGTGCTTGGTTTTCTCGTTTGGATTCCTGCCTGGGTCCCGACCCGAGTATCCTCGATACTATCCTTTGCTCCCTTGAACTGTGTTCGTGTTCCTCCCTCTCCCTGAGCTAGAGCTACGCGAGGCCGCGTGGGCTCATGCGGTCAACTCCAAGAACTTTCTCTCTACGGTGTTTTGTCCGAATCTCTTGCCTCTGCAATCTCCGGAATTGAGACTGGATTTCCTCCGCCTCCTAAACTGCTCACAGGTGTGGCGCTTGGAAGCGTTGCTTTGTCCTGTGAGTCTCTCCTCGGCTCCCCTGCTCCCTCGAACCTGAACGCTGTGGAAGCCTGCAGCTCCCTCGAACTTGAACGCTGTGGAAGTCTGCAGCTAACTCTCGGCATTTTGTTTGATTTAAGACAAGTGCCGACGTATTTCTTTTCTTCACGTATTTATTTTTGTTCTAAGGTACGCCGGGTGAAAATAGCCGGTTTTACTTATCCTTGGTGAAAACGCCAACGTCTGTGGACAAACTTTCTTTGCTGAACTTTGTTTTTGTTTTGCCTGCGCAGTGCGGATCATCATTTACCTACAATACTATTTGTTGGATTCTTCGGATTGGGAGGTGATTCAAGACTATAAAACTCTCACGTGGAACTATTTGGAGAGACCAAAGTATATACCCTTCTTTTGGTTCGTATATTACTTTTATTCCTTGGATACCTTTTGGGTTTGCTACAATCTTTGGGCAGGTAAGAGCATTGCAGCACACTCGGTACAGAAATATAGTTAAGCTCCTTATTGTTACCTTTTTGAGTCTACTAAGGTCCCTGTTGTGTGTTTTGTTTTCTTCACTCCTCTGCAGGATACTGCGTCCTAATCGCTTGTCACTCCTGATTGCCCTATCTTCTATTCAGGAGACCTATGGGTTTTGGTCTCTCTCTTTTTTGGCGACCACTCAAACCTGTGTGTGTATATACTCGCTGGGTGTGTGGTGTCATTTGAAACAGAGAGGGACACTGTCTACACTTCTGAGGAAGCTGGTTTCTGCCTGGAGCTTGTTATTCGCCCGACAGAAAACCAAGCCCACGTTTCTCTCTCCTCCCGAGTGTAGACAGTCATGGACGACGCAGCCATGCTAGGAGAGGCAGATGAGGTAACATTAAGAGAATTAGCAACCACAGTTGTGAACTTGCAAACAGAACTAAAGTTGATTAGAAATGAAAATCAATGGTTACTGACTGAAAACACTAGATTAATAGAAGCAAGTAAAACCCCCGAGATACAAGCTAGACATAGAAAAAGCTATATACAACCTTCTCATTTTCAAATGCCTAGCGTTAGTTCCCCTGGGGACTCTCATGCATCTACGCCTTCGACCACTCCTGTTCAGGTCACAGTGGTTACCCCACCTCAAACTCCATTAGCAATGCCAGAAAGATTTAGCGGAGACAGTCAGAAATTTAAGGTATTTATGAATCAATGCCACCTGATGTTTTTGTGTAAAGCCGCTTCATTCCCGAATGACGCGGCTAAGATCGCTTTCATCATTTCCTATTTAAGCGGGAATGCTGCCTCTTGGGCGGTGGCTTTGGTGGAGAATGACGATCCTGTGTTATATACTCTTGACCTATTTAAGGAGCGGATGAAAAGCCTTTTTTCTAGGCATACCTATATGCAGGCAAGCGATAATGAGCTTCTTAATTTGAAACAGGGCTCAAAGGATTTATTGACATATATCACCGCCTTCAATAGATTAGTGACAGAGACCCACTGGCCTGACGATAAGAGAACTTCGATATTTTATAGAGGGCTTAAAGACGAACTAAAGGACATCTTATCGCAAATAGTGGATCCTCCAGAAAACTGTTCCGAGTTCATTGACCTAGTGGTCAAATTAGACCACAGACTGGCTGAAAGAAAGGGAGAAAAAACTCGTAGCGACCTCCCTAAATTATTAATAACAAAGACTGAAAAAAGAGAACCCAAAGACACAAGCGAACCCATGCAAATAGGAGGTATCCGTGGCCCCCTAACGCCCGAAGAAAAGGAAAAAAGGCGTAAACTAAATCTTTGTTTATATTGTGGAAAGGCCGGCCATTTTGCCCGAGAATGCCCTGTAAAACCCAAAAGTTCCTTGCGCGAAGGGTTACCTAAATACTCTAAAACCATGCCTTCGGGAAACTAGTTGACTTGGGGAGTACCGAGGTCGCTCTTCCAAGTCCCTCGCTTTCTCAGACCTATAAATATGTGGCTAACACATATTCACCCATTCCTAAACCTTTTACCATTACGGTTGTGTTAGTGTTGCCTTCACAAGGAAGGCATTCCATGGCTCTTCTTTTGGATTCAGGGGCGACAGGAAACTTCTTGGATATTACTCTAGCTAAATCCCTGGGCATACAGTTCATTAAGAAAGAAGTACCTGAAAATGTCAGGGCAGTAGATGGGTCTGCTCTATCCTCTGGGATGTTGAAATACCATACCCCTGAGATTATTGTGTTGTGTGACAATGGCCATAGTGAAAGCATATCCTTTGACCTGATCGATACACCCAATTTCGGTGCTATATTGGGAGTACCCTGGCTTCAGACTCATAACCCCCATATAGATTGGGTAGCCAGGACTGTTACCCTACGCTCCGCTCACTGCCTTACTCATTGTTATAGAGAAATCAACCACTGGCATACTCCTGTGTATTGTGCTTCCACCACTATTGATGGGGCTACATTACCCACTGAATATCGACAATTTTCTGACGTTTTTGATGATGTGAAAGCAGTTGCTTTACCGCCACATCGTCCCTACGATTGTAGGATAGATCTGGTACCTGGCGCTGATTCACCTGTTAGTCGCATTTATGCGCTTACGGAGACAGAGACTAAATACCTTCAAGACATGTTGGCCAAGGGTTTCATCAGTCATTCCACCTCTCCAGTGTCATCCCCCATTTTTTTTATTCCTAAACGGGAAGGGGGACTCAGAGCTTGCCTGGACTACAGGGTGCTGAATAAAGCCACGATAAAAAACAAATATCCTCTTCCCCTCATTTCCACGCTGCTTGATCAGGTTAGGAAGGCCACCATTTTTACCAAACTCGATTTACGAGGAGCCTATCACCTGATCAGAGTTAAAAGAGGGGATGAATGGAAAACTGCTTTTCGGACGAAATTTGGGCTCTATGAGTACAACGTCATGCCCTTTGGGCTGTGTAATGCTCCCGCAGCGTTTCAGTTTTTTATAAATGAGATACTGCTGGAGTATCTGGACATTTTTGTCATCGTATATATCGATGATATACTGATTTATTCCTCTAATGAGTCTGAACATGCGTCCCATGTACAAGCCATATTGGGAAAACAACAAGAACATCACCTGTTTGCTAAACTTGACAAGTGCATCTTCCATACCCACAGCGTAGCTTTTTTGGGGTTTATTATCTCCCCCAAGGGAATACATATGGATCCTGCCAAAGTATCTGCCATCATAGAGTGGGCAAGTCCAACTTCAGTAAAGGAGATTCAATCCTTCTTAGGATTTGCCAACTTTTATAGAAGGTTTGTTGACCATTTTTCTGACCTGGCAGCGCCCATTACACGCCTGCTTAAAAAGGGGGTTGAGTTCATCTGGGATGCGGAAGCTGAAAAAGCCTTTCAGGCCCTTAAAGCCAGTTTCACTTCTGCTCCCATTATGAAACATGCTGACGAAACGCAACCCTACTTCTTGGAAGTGGATGCTTCACAATACGCGGTGGGTGGTGTGTTATCGCAACGTGACCGCATAAAAGGTACCCTCCATCCTGTTGCGTACTTCTCAAAAACCTTGACCCAATCAGAGCAAAACTATACTATCGGAGAAAGGGAACTCCTTGCAATCAAACGGGCCTTTCAAGAATGGCGTCACTACCTTTTAGGATCCCCCCATGTGATCACTGTTTATTCTGATCATCAGAACCTGCAATACTTTCGCTCAGCCAAAGCTCTTACACCGAGACAGCTACGTTGGGTTGCATTTTTGGGGGAATACGATTTTTTGATTCACTTCAGACCAGGGATAAGACAGGGTAAGGCTGATGCTTTATCCAGACTAGGAAAGGAGAACAAGTGGGTTCAGGAGAAACCGTTGCCTCTTATTCCTGAGAGTAGAATAGTGGCTATAGGGGAAAGAATCCTTGATTCACATACCTTCATGGACCAATTAGAACAGGCTTATGCCCCTCTAGATCCTCTCACTTGGTTACAAGACTCGAACAACACCATTGTGGACAATCTGTGGAATCATGACAAAAAACTCTTTTTACCTACTACCGAATTGCACAACCTTGTTTTACAATGGTGTCACAATATGCCCTTAGCCGGTCATCCGGGGGAAAACAAGACCAAAAGTCTCTGTCAACGATGGTTTTGGTGGCCACAACTATCGCACAATGTTAAGCAACACGTCAAGGCCTGTTCCACCTGTGCCCGCCAGAAGGCCTCACATTCTGTTCCTGCAGGGTTATTACAACCCCTTTCCGTGCCCAACTGTCCCTGGACTACCCTTAGCATGGACTTCATAACAGATATGCCTAACATTCATGGGTATACCACAATTCTGGTTGTCGTAGATCTGTTGTCCAAAATGGCCCATTTTGTACCCCTAAAAAAGATCCCCTCAGCTGTGGAGTTAGCAGCAGTGTTTATCCGAGAAATTGTCTGATTCCATGGATTGCCTTCTGTTATAGTATCAGACCGGGGTCCCCAATTTATTTCCAGATTCTGGCAAGGGTTATGCAAATCTCTCTACATTGATCATAGGCTATCTTCTGCTTATCACCCCCAGACAGACGGTCAAACCGAAAGGACAAACCAAACCTTCGAGCAGTATCTCAGGTGTTTAATAACTACTACATGTCAGGATTGGGTGCAAGCACTACCTCTAGCAGAATTTGCTTACAATAATTCTACCCACACAGCCTCTAAGATCTCTCCATTTTTTTTTACCACTGGTTATCACCCCAAAATTCTCCCTTTTGAGGTACTCCCCTCTGACACGCTAAACCCTGCGGTTCTTGATCATCACCAAACTCTGTTACAGATATGGGAACAAGCCAAAACAGAATTAACCCAGGCGAAAGAGCAAATGAAGGCCCAAGTGGACAAACATCGAAGGCCTGCTCCCGTTTATTCAGTGGGTGATAAGGTTTGGTTATCATCAAATAATTTAAGACTAGAAGGTCCACGCAAGTTACAACCCCGCTACCTAGGGCTCTTTGAAATACTAAAAGTTATCTCCCCTGTGGTCCTCAAATTGGTTCTGCCCCCTGATATGCAGATACATCCTGTTTTTCATACTTTCCTTCTTAAACCTTATGTGGCCCCGCTACTCCCTGAACCTCCTCCGCCCCCAGTCATGGTTGATGGAGACATCGAATACGAGGTGCGAAGGGTACTAGACTCTCGCAGGCACAGAGGTAGACTCCAGTATTTAATTGATTGGGTGGGTTATCCTCCAGAGGACAGAACCAGGGAACCTGCCGAACACATTCATGCCCCTAGACTGGTGCGTAGGTTCCATGCTCTTAATCCCTCCAAACCTCGACCTGTGAGAAGACCTTTAGGGGGGGGGTACTGTTAGAACCCGGAGCTCTTAGGGGAAGCCTAGGTCTTTAGGGTCTGTTCAGAGTGTGTTGTAATGTGTTTTTCCGCCTAACATGGACTTCAAGTCCCAGGATGCCTTGAGGCGTTCTAAGGAGACCATGCTCCTTTCTGCACCAATCAAATGCAGACTGGGAGGTTCATATGCCTCCTCCCTCTTCCTGGCGGTGCTTGGTTTTCTCGTTTGGATTCCTGCCTGGGTCCCGACCCGAGTATCCTCGATACTATCCTTTGCTCCCTTGAACTGTGTTTGTGTTCCTCCTTCTCCCTGAGCTAGAGCTACGCGAGGCCGCGTGGGCTCATGCGGTCAACTCCAAGAACTTTCTCTCTACGGTGTTTTGTCCGAATCTCTTGCCTCTGCAATCTCCGGAATTGAGACTGGATTTCCTCCGCCTCCTAAACTGCTCACAGGTGTGGCGCTTGGAAGCGTTGCTTTGTCCTGTGAGTCTCTCCTCGGCTCCCCTGCTCCCTCAAACCTGAACGCTGTGGAAGCCTGCAGCTCCCTCGAACTTGAACGCTGTGGAAGTCTGCAGCTAACTCTCGGCATTTTGTTTGATTTAAGACAAGTGCCGACGTATTTCTTTTCTTCACGTATTTATTTTTGTTCTAAGGTACGCCGGGTGAAAATAGCCGGTTTTACTTATCCTTGGTGAAAACGCCAACGTCTGTGGACAAACTTTCTTTGCTGAACTTTGTTTTTGTTTTGCCTGCGCAGTGCGAATCATCATTTACCTACAATACTATTTGTTGGATTCTTCGGATTGGGAGGTGATTCAAGACTATAAAACTCTCACCTGGAACTATTTCTTTTGTTTGGAGAGACCAAAGTATATACCCTTCTTTTGGTTCGCATATTACTTTTATTCCTTGGATACCTTTTGGGTTTGCTACAATCTTTGGGCAGGTAAGAACATTGCAGCACACTCGGTACAGAAATATAGTTAAGCTCCTTATTGTTACCTTTTTGAGTCTACTAAGGTCCCTGTTGTGTGTTTTGTTTTCTTCTCTCCTCTGCAGGATACTGCGTCCTAATCGCTTGTCACTCCTGATTGCCCTATCTTCTATTCAGGAGACCTATGGGTTTTGGTCTCTCTCTTTTTTGGCGACCACTCAAACCTGTGTGTGTATATACTCGCTGGGTGTGTGGTGTCGTTTGAAACAGAGAGGGACACTGTCTACACTTCTGAGGAAGCTGGTTTCTGCCTGGAGCTTGTTATTCGCTCGACAGAATGGCAAGGGCGTAGGTTATACCTACTTCAGATAACTATGACTGCTGAATTTCTATTTTCAAACTGTGTAAAATATGAACCCAAGTATAATGGTATGTTTTTTTATTGCTATTTCTAAGGGTGGACGATAAACTCCGCTCCACTGGCAGAGCTTGCAAAGTTTGCCTCCTCCAAGTTCAGCAAAACTCTGCATCCCACTGCCGCTTAGCGGAGTTTTCTAGTGCCGGCCCAACCCTAGCACTGGAGCAGTGAGCCCATCATCGCCTGGCCGTCCCTTTTTGCCCAAAAACATGTAGGTTGGAACACAAATTCAGATTAAATGTTGTTTACACAATTAATACAACATTTACACATTTACAGATTGTTTTGCGTGCTTATGAGACCTTTATATAAACTAACTAGCTCAACTTTCACCTGTCTATAAACACAAATAGTTTTAGGGTCACTTGCCTTCCTGTCAAATAAAATTATTGTAGTGCGTTTATGACAGCCCTGGTATTACTGTATTACTAGTCTAAGAATGCAAGGAATGCCCCTGGGGCACACCTACTTTCGGACAGCATGTCCGTCCATCATACACCTCACACCGCCTCTGAGGTGCATGCCAGCGTTCCTTCCTCAGCAGCACACACCAGCCATGAAGGGTTTCACTGTGGATGCAAATGACACACAATTGATAGATGGAATACAGAACAAATCAAAGCATTTGCCTCCAGTCAAGAGATCTGGGTTAAATCCATCATTCTATTGCTCACCGTGCCATCCCAGTTTGGACCCAGCAATATGCAAATCAGTCTCAACCCTGTTCCTCATGGTAACAGTCCATCCCGAACCGCCCAGCCAGGTCCTCCGTGGACCAAAAACAAGCATCCTAGGACCGGTCACTGTGGCTGCATACATTAAAATGGGCTCAAAGTATCTGCATGTCAATGATGCAATGCTCCACTTACCATACCTGACACACTAGTGATGGATTGTGCATTTTTTGGGATCAATCAGCTGAGGTGTCCATGAATGAAGTGGTGATGAGGTTGCGCCTGACTGAAGGTGTTACTTGGGCTCCCTTCTTATTAAGTATGCTCAAATTATTATATTAGCTACGCAGCACTGCTGCCCGGGCTTTTCTGAATGACTATGTTGACGTCATTCCTGTGTGCCACGTTCCTGGTCACTGTGCACACTGCTCTGCCCCCAGTGCTCAAGCCGCCACCACAGCTCTAGGTAGCTGTAGCGGGAACCCCTCCACCTGACCCCTGCACTGACAGACATGGCTTAGCCCAAGGGACTTGATCTCTAGAAAAGTTTGACCAAAATAATTTTGACTTTGATATCCCAGCCACAAGGGTAAGATGAGGCCACACAACGGAAGGCCGGTCAATTTTACTCTTGGAAGAGTTAAGGTGGGACTTTAAAATAATCCCTCTCCCCTGTAAAAACTTATAATGTAAGAACATAAAATTCCTGAATGAAAGAGCTCGTACAGTGGAGTCATTATTCCTCTTTAATATTTGTGTTCTGCCCGAACACAATCCATTGCTGATATAAATATTTGAACAAATACAATCTATTTTAGAATCAAGAGGAAATGTGCAAATATTATTTTTGGGTGACTTCAATGTGAACTTTTCTAACACCTTGTTAAAAGCTCGTTTGAATATAGACCTTGAAGAAACCTGGTCCATACCAACTTCTGTCCTACACATAAACGAGGAAAAATGTTGCCGTAACTATTAAATGGAGCCAATGGAATAACCCTGAATGGAAGAATGGAGGGGGATATTCCAGCAACTTTCACAAGAAAAGGACCCACTGGTTCTTCAAGTTTAGTACAATGTTATCATCAGCCAAGAACAATTCCACACATTTTGGCATTTTAGAACAAAATTTGCACAAAGTAGTGACCACGCAATTCTTCTTCTAGAGTTAGAATTAAATCTAGAAGACTGATCTCCATGGTCTCTATAAAATGGAAACAGCGAGGCACTAATACAACAAAAAGAGGGACGAATCATATGGAATGCTGATGACGTGAGCAAAATTAATTTGACTATAAAGTCCCAACTGTTTAGTCAAAACAACAAAGAAAGTAGCCCAGTACTACTCTTTGAACATACCCTATCTTCTGTAGTCCGGACCCTGCAAAGGACGCAAGGCACCTTGAAAAATACTTCATTAAGAAAGGAGGCTATCTCAGTGGGTTCTCTCTTGAGCAAGCTAAATAAATTAATTCATCTTCAGTTTATCAAATTTGCAGCTCACAAGAAGAAAGAAATCTCTATTCTCAAGGCAAAAATGGAAGAGAATCCACATGAACTGGGTTAACCTGCAAGAGTCAGTTCTGCAAAAAAACAGCAAGTCTTTCTGGGGACTAATCTCAAGAGGGAGTGGAAGCAAAAAAAATGCAAATTCGCTGCCAGTTCCAGAGTGAATGGGTAAAATACCTCTTTTAACTATATGGATCGAACCCAATTAATTTTTGCACGCCAACATTTTTCATCTTCTGGAAATGGAACAGATCTGACCAGAAAATAATGGCAAACACAAGGAGATGATGGATGGAGCGCAAAAACATTTCACACACTCATCCCAGTCACAGATCTGGGTTGAATCCACCATCGTTCTTTAGCTCACTTTGTCAACCCAGTTCAGACACAGCTATATGCAAATCAGTCTTGACTGTTGGCCTCATGGGAACATTCAAGCCCAAACTGCAAATCCATGTCTTCCCTGGATGTAAACAAGCATCCTGGACTAACAGCCCTGGCTAATAGCCCTCATCAGCCAGGCTAGCTTGAATCTAGTGGCAAAGTGAGCAAGGGACCCACGTCTGGACTTACCCTGCCAACTTAAGGCAAAGAAAGCAAACACAAGGAGATGATGGATGGAGCACTGAAACATTTTACACACTCAACCCAGTCACAGATCTGGGTTGAATCCATCATCGATCTTTAGCTCACTTCGCCACCCCAGTTCAGAAACAGATATATGCAAATCAGTCTTGACTCTGCGCCTCATGGGAACATTCAAGTCCGAACTGCCAAGCCATGTCTTCCCTGGACCAGAAACAAGCTTCCTGGGATTGGTTTCTTGCTAACAGCCCTCATCAGCCAGGCGAGCTAGAATCCAGTGGCAAAGTGAGAAAGGGACCCATGTCTGGCCATACCCTGCCAACTTAAGGCGAACAAAGTAAACACAAGGAGATGATTGACAGAGCGCTGAAACATTTCACACACTCACCCCAGTCACAGATCTGGGTTGAATCCATAATCGATCTTTAGCTCACTTTGCCACCCCAGTTCAGAAACAGATATATGCAAATCAGTCTTGACTCTGCGCCTCATGGGAACATTCAAGTCCGAACTGCCAAGCCATGTCTACCCTGGACCAGAAAAAAGCTTCCTGGGATTGGTTTCTTGCTAAAAGCCCTCATCAGCCAGGCGAGCTAGAATCCAGTGGCAAAGTGAGAAAGGGACCCATGTCTGGCCATACCCTGCCAACTTAAGGCGAACAAAGTAAACACAAGGAGATGATTGACAGAGCGCTGAAACATTTCACACACTCACCCCAGTCACAGATCTGGGTTGAATGCATCATTGTTCTTTAGCTCACTTTGCCACTCCAGTTCACACACAGTTATATGCAAATCAGTCCTGACTCTGTGCCTCATAGGAACATTCAAGCAAGAATTGCCAAGCCATGACTTCCCTGGACTGTAAACAAGCATCCTGGAACCGGTTTCGGGCTAACAGCCCTCATCAGCCAGGTGAGCTTGAATCCAGTGGCAAAGTGAGCAGGGGATCTATGTCTGGTCATACCCTGCAAACTTAAGGAGAAAAAAATAAAAACAAGGAGATGATGTGCAGAGCGTTGAAACATTTCACACACACACCCCAGTTACAGATATGGGTTGAATGCATCATTGTTCTTTAGCTCACTTTGCCACCCCAGTTCAGACACAGCTATATGCAAATCAGTCCTGACTCTGTGCCTCATAGGAACATTCAAGCAAGAATTGCCAAGCCATGACTTCCCTGGACTGTAAACAAGCTTCCTAGGACCAGTTTCAGGCTAACAGCCCTCATCAGCCAAGCTAGCTTGAATCCAGCGGCAAAGTGATCAAGGGACCCACTTCAGGGCATACCCTGCCAACTTAGGGCGAACAAAGAAAACACAAGGAGATGATGGATGGAGCGCTGAAACATTTCACACACTCACCCCCAGTCTTAGATCTGGGTTGAGTCCATCATCGTTCTTTAGCTCACTTCGGCACCCCAGTTCAGACACAGCTATATGCAAATCAGTCTTAACTCTGTGCTCATGGGAACATTCAAGCCCAAACTGCCAAGCCATGTCGTCGCTGGAACCTAAACAAGCATCCTGTGACTGGTTTCAGGCTAACAGCCCTTATCAGCCGGGCTAGCTTGAATCCAGTAGCAAAGTGAGCAAGGGATCCACATCTGGGCATACCCTGATGAACTAAGGCGAGCAAAGCAAACACAGGGAGATTATGGACGGAGCGCTGAAACATTTCACACACTCACCCCCAGTCACATATCTGGGTTGAATCCATCATCATTCTTTAACTCACGTTTCCACCCCAGTTCAGACACAGCTATATGCAAATCAGTCTTGACTCTGTGCTTCATGAGAATATTCAAGCCTGAATGGCAAAGCCATGCCTATACTGGACCATACACAAGTATCCTAGCACCGGTTTCGTGCTAACAGCCCTCATCAGCCAGGCTAGCTTGAATCAAGTGGCAAAGTGAGTAAGGGGCCCACGTCTGGGCATACCCTGCCAACTTTTTTTTGATAAATGATGTTTATTACATTTTTCAGTGTAATATCATCCAAAATATTTGCATGGCAACCAAGGTAGATTATTGACATCAGAGATTTATTATATAATCGAATGGCATAGGCAAGGGCGTAAAGAAGCATTCAGCCAAATGACATTTCCATGTCAACTGTTTGGCGTGGCTCACTGCTTCCCTCTGCAGTGCTGCACCACTAAATGTAAACAGTTTATAATGAGCCTAACAGCAGGAGAATCAGTCAGCACTCCATAAATCGAATTCTATGACATATTGCATACATATGCGTAATGAATTATGAGTCCAAACAGAAGAAACACAACAAAATATGAATATATAAAAAGTAAACATACAAGTCGGAAAAGGGAACAAAACCCATGGATCTCTAGGTGGAAAGACTATCACAGGTATATGTGCCGGTCTGGTGCAGTAGGGAGTGACGTGTGTCTGATCATAAGGGTATGATGAGCCATGTGCTGTCGTGTATCACAAAGAAAAGAGCATGTATTATTTAAAAAATATATATATATGTGTGTAAATATAAATACTATTATGAGGGGGAGAAAGAGAAAGTGCAGGCGTGAAGGGTGGGGCGGAGTGAGGGGGTGCAATAAGGCAGGAGGAAAGGGTAACCACTCCGAGGCACCATCCATGTAGGAGCGTTCAGACAGGGAGGACACCCGCTGCAATTTTTGTTTAGACCACTGTTGGCATACCCTGCCAACTTAAGGCGAACAAAGCACCTGTTGCACTTTTTGTTTAGACCACTGTTGGCATACCCTGCCAGTTTAAGGCGAACAAAGCAAACACAAAGAGTGATGGACGGAGAACTGAAACATTTCACACACTCACCCCCAGTCAAAAATCTGGGTTGAATCCATCATCGTTCTTTAGCTCACTTTTCCACCCCATTCAGACACAGATATATACAAATCAGTCTTGACTTTGTGCCTTATGGGAATATTCAAGCCTGAACTGCCAACCCATTCCTTCCCTGGACCGGAAACAAGCATTCTGGGACCAGTTTCGGGCTAACAGCCCTCATCAGCCAGGCTAGCTTGAATGCAGTCGCAAAGTCAGCAAGGGACACACATCAGGGCATACCCTGCCAACTTAAGGTAAACTCAGCAAACACTCGGAGATGATGGACGGAGGGCTGAAACATTTCACACACACACCCCTGGTCACAGATCTGGGTTGAATCAATCATTGTTCTTTAGCTCACTTCCCCATCCCAGTTCAGACACAACGAAATGCAAATCATTCTTGACTCTGTGCCTCATGGGAACATTCAAGCCCAAACTGCCAAGCCATGTCTTCCCTGGACTGGAAACAAGCATCCTGGGACTGGTTTCGGGCTAGCAGTCCTAATCAGCCAGGCTAGATTGAATCCAGTGGCAAAGTGAGCAAGGGACCCAGGTCTGGGCATACCCTGCCAACTTAAGGTGAGCAAAGCAAACACAAGGAGATGATGGATTGAGCGATAAAACCTTTCACACACTCACCCACAGTCACAGATCTGCGTTGAATCCATTATCTTTCTTTAGCTCACTTTGCCATCCCAGTTCAGACACAGCGATTTGCAAATCATTCTTGACTCTGTGCCTCATGGGAACATTCAAGCCCAAAATGCCAAGCCATGTCTTCCCTGGACCGGAAACAAGCATCCTGGGACCGGTTTTTGGGCTAACAGCCCTCATCAGCCAAGCTAGCTTGAATCCAGTGGCAAAGTGAGCAAGGGACCCACGTCTGGGCGTACCCTGCCAACTTAAGGCGAAGAAAGAAAACATAAGGAGATGATGGCTGGAGTGCTGAAACATTTCACACACTCACCCCCAGGCACAGATCTGGGTTGGAGCCATAATCGTTCTTTAGCTCACTTTGCCACCCGAGTTCAGACAAAGCTAATTGCAAAAAAAACGAATTGATCGATACATAAGGAAGACAATAGTAACTGCAGCAAAGGGCCAGGATATGATCCCTATAAAAGTTCTACAGAGTAATGTGGATGGATGGAGCACAATCTTGGCCCCTCTCTTCACCTAATGCTACCAAACTGGCCATATTCTAAGTTCTTGGATGGGAAGCATTGTTGTTCTACTCCTAAAATAGGCTCCTGCCTTTCTCCAAGTAATTATCATCAAATTGCTCCCTGAATGAAGTGGGAAAGGTTTTTTCGGCCAGCGTTCTAGATAAACTAAAAGATTGGACCTTTGTCCAAGAACGCCATTCCTATGGTGCAAGCAGGCTTTTGGCCACACCACTTAGTGCTTATAATATCGCAATTTTGCAAACCATAACTAGATAGATCCACCTTGTGGAAGAAACTAGAGAATAAAGGAGTCCCAGCAGCTCTTCTAAGATTAATAGTCGCACTCCACTCATTTACGAGGTGCAGAGTACAGGTAGGTGGGGATAAGGAACTCACCCAGAAGATACCTATTCAAAATGACTTCAAGCAGGGAAGTTTACTTGCCCCACTTTTGTTTTCTTTATTTCCTAGCGATATACCAGATTGTTTTTTTGAAGTAAATAATTCCCCTCCACAAATAGCATCACAAAACATTCATATTTTAATGTGCACTGACAATGTGGTCATTTTTGAGCTGACACATATCGGCCTTCAGTGTAACATGGATGCTCTCTTTAGTTATACAGGCACTAACTTCTTAAATTTAAAAATCTCTAAAACAAAAGTGGTACTGGTCAGGGGAAGGAAACATTCCATCCACTTTGTTTTGAAGCTTGGGAGACAAGTCGAGGTGGTAAGAATGTACACCTACCTGGGGAGAGTCTTTTCCCAGACATTAGAATCTACTCCTATTTTCAGCACATGGAACATAAGTCTGTGGCTCATTTAAGTACACAAAAAATTGTTTACTCATCCTCTGGAAACAGACACTTTCATTTCCTTCTCGTAATTTATCACATTATGATTTCCCCTATTTTAATCTATACAGTAGAGTATATCTCTATACAAAAGTGGTCCATCTTAAATCTTAATGATTACTACCATGAGCCAAGCCGGTCAAAGTGTTACGTTTAGAACTAACAGTTGTCAGTGTGTTCACCTGAGCCTTGACTAACAAAATCAGATGAGCATATAAATTACTTCATGTGCCGGAAGGCTCATTGAGAGCACTTTTAAATCAGGAAACGTGTAAGATTAATACAAGACAGTATATTTTTAGTGAAACACTCGAGATAGCTTTAGAGTACTTCCAATGCTCCAAAAACCTCTTACAGTCCTTGTCACATGTATTTTTGAATTTCTTTCTGACAAAATCAGCACAGAGATTAAGTTTTGAACTCAACAAGGAATATTGCTCTCAGTTAACTTATTACAAGCCCTTTATAGCCAATTTAGAATATAAAGTTTGTCAAAAATGTCTTAGATTCACACTAAACCATAAAGTTAGGCGATGCATATTATGCTTCGATTAGGGATCCTGCCATAAAAGCCTCTACTAAACATTGGCCCCCTACAATTGATAAGTCAGGTTTCTGTGATCCATGTAGTGGAGGTGTTCAAGACATCAGACACGTTTTATAAGTCTGCCCAAAAATTCTCTTGGTTGAAGCTCAGTGCCGTTTTATAAAACCCATATCTTTTAGATTCGACATCTCTAGAATTAAGGATCTAATCGACCTCATAAGATACCACCAAATTAATTTGTATGCTACAATTTGTCTACATTTTTAACACTTTTTTACCCTTGCTTTGAAAATGTCAAGTTTATGAATAATTGCATTTATTGTTCATATTTTGTAAGTTTTTATATTGTTGATCTCGGAAGAGGTCTAAAACAATAAAACACAAATGAAATATTGTGGAACCCCTGCACTGATAGACATGGCAGTGACTCCCTCCTGCATACCCACTACATGGGCCAGGTCTGGCCTGAATCGGGTGTGAGCTGGAGCAGACCAGGCAATTGAACAAACACGGCTTGCAGGGAAACATTCGATGTTGGTCACGCGGTAGACTGAAAGGTCTCTAAGATACAGTGCTCTGCTTTTTTTCACAAAATGCTTTAACACTGCACCTCATGTGCCAACAATTTAACTCCCTGAGTCACTTGCAAATGCTGCTTCACCCGCATTCACGTTTGAAAGATGGTGGAAATGTCTCATAATTGGTGGTGGGATGGATTGGAGCTCTGCAGAGCTTTTTTTCAATTCCACCATATTCAGCGCATTGCAACTCCATGACCTCTGCCCACCTTTAGCTATTTCCTAACTATAACATCCCTGTAATCTTTAGTTTTTTAGTAAATTTAACGTATTTTTTAACCCCTTGCATGCTCATGACGAGCTCAGCTCATCATGAGCTACAGTGCTCCGGTGCTCATGACGAGCTCAGTTTGTCATGGCCTTTAGAACGTTTGCACGCTGGGCTAATTCCCCTTCTGTGCTGAGCGTTCTAAAGAAATGGGTGCGGCCGTGACGAGCTCAGCTCGTCATGAGCAAAGGAGCACTGTAGCTCATGAGGAGCTGAGCTCGTCATGAGCATGGGAGCGCTGCGCGCTCCCCCCTCCCCCCAGAACAGCACAGGAATGTGCAGAGCAGGGAAGGGGTTAAACATGTATTGTGCTATAATTTGACCCATTAATTTATTAACTAATTAATTTACTAATGCACATTTTCACAGGTTTATAAATACATTTTATTCACACATTTATACTTATGATATAGTTTAAAAACTCAAAATTTGTAAATTAAGGTAAGGTAACTTATGGAATCTTTTAAAAAATGTAATGCACCAAGTTTTCCTTTTTTTAAAATACATGTTATGGATCTGTGGATCGTCATTATTATATTGTTAACCCCTTTGGTGCTCATTACGGAGAGGTTCCGTCATGAGCCACGGTTGGTGTGCGCTCATGACGGAACTGCTCCGTCATGGCACCCACCCATGGGGGAAGCGCAGGGGCTCCCCCATTGGCAACCCAACATCGTGTCACAAAGGGGGATGGCAGCGGAAGAGCTTCCGCTGCCACCCTGACTCCCGTTGGCGATCCTGTGACGTCAGCTCGCACATCACGCGCTAGCATCATCAGGAAGTGCTGGATGCCTGGAAACCATTTCTTTTCAGGCATCCAGGCAAGGAGCAGGTACCTTTCTGTGCTCCAGTGGGGCGGGGGGCAGATCAGCATGAATCGAGGCATCGGGGGAGAGAAAAGAGTGTTTCCTCTCCCCTGATGTCTCAATGCAGGGCATTTCTGCTGCACGATCGCACCCAGCGGCGATATTGGGCTGCAGGAATGCCCCCACTAGATACCAGGGATGTCTTTTTTCTTGAAAGGAAGTGACCCCTTGGGCAAGGGTTGCTTCCTATGGGGAATAATTATTTTAAAGACTTTTCTGCTCCCCCTGGGGACAGAACGCTTGATTTTTTGGCGTTTCTGGCCCCAGGGAAAGCACAAAAGCCCACTAGAGCCAGGATTTTTTTAAATTAAATTGAAAGCGACCTCTTGGACAAGGGTCGCTTCCAGGGGCCATATTTTTTTTAAAGTATGTTCAGGCCCCCAGGAGTAGATCAGTTTATTTCGCCTTTCTGCCCCACTAGACACCAGGGAGTGTTTTACATTTTAAATGGAAGCTACCCCTTGGGCAAGGGTCACTTCCTTATGGGCCTAAATAATTGTTGAGACTTTTCTGCCCCCCTGGGGACAGATCGCCTACATTTTTTTGTTTTTCTGGCACCACGGGCGCAAAAAAGCCACCTAGAGCCAGGGATTTAAAAATAAATAAATTGGAAGCAACCCATTGGGGAAGGGTCGCTAACAAGGAACATATATTTTTTAATGTGTATTCTGCCCCCCCCCGGGGCAGATTGGCCCGTTTATTTGCCATTTCTGCTCCTGGGGGGACAGAAAACCCCACTAGACACCAGGGAGTTATTTAAAATTAAAATGGAAGAGACCCCTTGGGCAAGGGTCGCTTCCAGGAGGCAGATGTTTTTTAGTGTGTGTATTCTGCCCCCACCCGCGCAGATCAGCCCTTTTTTTGGGGCCTTTTTGTCCCTGGGGGGGCAGATAACCCCACTAGACACCAGGAACTTCTTTAATATTAAAATGGAAGTGACCCCTTGGGCAAAGGTCTCTTCCAGGGGGCAGATTTTCTTTATGAATGTATTCTGCCCGCCTAGGGACCCATCGTCCTTTATTTTGGCCGTTTTGCACTCAGGGAGACAGAAAATCCACTAGGCACCTGGGATTTTGTTTTGTGTGTGATGGAAGCAACATGGTTGCTTCCAAGGGGGTAAAATTTGGTTAATGTGTTTTCTGCCCCTCCTGAGGACAGTTTTGCCCCGTTTTGGGCCTTTCTACCCTAGGCGGGAGAGGAAAGGCAGAAAACCCTACTAGGCCCCAGGGATTTATTTTTTTAGCAAGATCACCCCCCATTTTTCTCATCCCTATTTGAAGGCCCATCTGGCAGATTGACTATTTGGATAGTGACATAGTGTGTTATAATGTTAATTGTTTTATTACTTGTGAATTGCAATTGTAATGCTTTATTTCTCCATTTTTTTTAGTTCTAGGCTTTTGCTCTTTAGACTGTTCCAGGTTACAGTTTTGTTACTGGTGGTTCTGCTGTTTGTGTAGTTGCATCTGTTTGGTAAGAGAGTTTTTTTGTGCAATTTGAATGTTTTTGTGAGTAATTGGTTTTGTTTTATTCTTCCTAGTGGGATATTGTTGTTTTTTGCAGCGTCCTGTGGAGCCTTTGACCAGCGGTGGGAGCAGACATCACGAAAGGACTCGCCGCCCCAGGAATCAGCGGGGCTGCGAGTGCACCAGCCGTTCCTCCCTATAACACCTGCCACATATTTACTCCTCGCGCCTCCCACTTCGCCGGAGACGCAGCGTCCTGTGGAGCATTTGACCAGCGGTGGGGGCAGACATCGCAGAAGGACTCACCGCCCCAGGAATCAGCGGGGCCATGAGCGCACCAGCCGCCCCTCCCTTCATCACCGGCCACATATTTACTCCTCGTGCCTCCTGCTTCAGCGGAGACGCAGCGTCCTGTGGAGCCTTTGACCAGCGGTGGGGGCAGACATCGTGGAAGGACTCGCCGCCCCAGGAATCAGCGGGGCTGCGAGTGCACCAGCAGCCCCTCCCTTCAACACCTGCAACATATTTACTCCTCGCGCCTCCCGCTTCGCGGCAGATGCAGTGTCCTGTGGAGCCTTTGACCAGCGGTGGGGGCAGACATTGCGGAAGGACTCGCCGCCCCAGGAATCAGCGGGCAGACGCCGGGCTAAGCCCGGGCAAAGGGCGGGCCGTCTGTGGCTGTCAGGGGCCGAAGGAGGCCGGGCTGGGCCACCCCTCTTGGCTGGACTCCCAGGGACTGATCCCTTCGTGGTAATCATTTTCTTAATTTTACTCAGTCAAAGCTTGGCCCCTTTGGGATTTTTTGCTAATACTGACTGCTGTGAATGTACTTTGGGGCGAAAATATTACATTACTATTGTAGTAATTATTTTATTTTCTTGTATTTTAATTTAAAATGGGTATTTTAATCTGTCTGAATTGTGAATTGAGCCTAAACTAAGCATTATGGGCAAAGCTAATCCTACTCTTTCTCGCCCCCTAACAAGGCAAAAGGTAGCCTCTCTAAACCCTGTCCCGAGTCTAACAGCGATCGACAAAATGCTACAGAAAACTATAGGGGTGGTTGCATCGGCTATTGAGAACACCGAAAGACGCCTCTCTCTAACTCCTGCCATGCCCCCCTTGTGTTAAATGGGGATTTATCCCTAGATTGTGTGAATTCACCTGACTCGTTGTTAGTGTCCTCCTTTGTGGAGCTCCCTTGCGCGCAGACCACGCCCAATGTTAGCTTTCCTACTAATCCTGTATTGCCTATTGTTCCTCAGGCTGTGAGATTGGTACCTAAGCCTCGACCTAGAACTAAGAAGCTGAAACAGCCTAAAAAGCTATCCAAGAGTACTATTCCTATTCCCGAGCCTAAAGATGCTGACCCAGGCCTCAACTTTTCAACTCTTGCACCCCCGGTTTGGGCTTCTCATTTAATATTAGATCTACAAGCCCAAATGGAACATCTCATCAATTCTCACTTCAAAACCCTGTTGAGTAGAATTGATAGAGTAGTTTCATTGTTAAATAACAAAAAGGGAGGAGGAGAACATCAATCCACTCCAACTGGGACTAATACGGGGCTAGCGGCTTCAGGCATTTCCAAGGCAGTAGCTCTATTGAAGGTCCTAGATCGGACAAACTGCCAAAGGGGGCAAGGCCGTTCACACCACACCTTTACAAGCCCCTAGAAAGCAGCGGCCAGACCAGGGTTTGGAGCACCAAAATCGTCAAATAAACCACCCCAGTATTGGAGCCCATAATACTCCGCCTTGCCCCCAACTACCACCTGAAGCATCCCCGTATGTGGTGGTTTTGACAGGCGTCCCTTCTTTGTCAGGTGAACGAGCCAAGACTTTCCCCGAGTTGAAGAATAAAATCATCTACTGGTTGAATAGAAATAGACCCCTAATGAAACCAGGTGATGGGGAAATTGTATTTGCTAGAAGAGTCAGCTGGCTGGGGACTAAATGCAAAGATATCAGGGGGGACTGCGCGATCATCAATTTTAGGGACCCCGGTGTGGTCAATCATATCCTTCAGTGGGGAGGCCCTTGCAACCTGTGCCCAATTAACCCTCGCCCACTGGAATATTTCTACTCCCGGGATTTACTTTCTGGAGGGCCAGCTTCAACTTATCTTCACCATGGGGGACAGTCAGTCGAATACAATCTACCGATAGCCAATAGTTTCAGCGCCCTGAACAATGTAGATTGACTAACTCACGCCCTAGGGCCTAATGAAGTGGTCGCAACTGTAGTTGGGTGCTCGGTGGAGGAACCAGAGTGGACTGAGGAGGGTCTCCTCCGTAGAGCTCCTAGGCCGGACCCCGATAAAGGACTTCTCCCACTTTCCGCGCCATTACTTACTATTGCTAGTCCTGGAGGACAGAATCTACTATCATTAGTTTTGAAGGGGTAGATTCTTATAGATCGTTAATTGGGTCGTGGAACTTAGCAGGGCTTGGGAATAAGTTGCCAGACCCAGACCGGGGGGAGCTGATGGACAAATACGATTTGTGTTTGTTCCAAGAGACTTGGCTGGTTACAGCCCCCCCAAGGGTGGGCTTCTCAACCTTTTAAATACCGACAGTGCAAGGACCCAGGGGAAGACCTTCGGATGGCTTGTGTATCTGGATAGCCACTCATCTGGGAGGCTCAGTTAAAGTAATTGATTCTCATTCCCCGGATATCCTTTGTATAGCACTCAAATACATGGATGGCACGACGGTGGTGGTATTTAACATTTATTTGCGCCCTACACCGCAATTGCTGGGTTCATCAATGTTAGAGGCTCTTGACCAACTTCTTTTTTCTTTTCCCTCACCTATCCATAGAATTATTGGGGGTGATTTTAATTGTCATTTCGAACCTCTGGCTGGAATCCCTTCTGTAACTCTAGAAGAGGATGCGACTTGGCACATCCAGGAGTGCTCAATGTACCCGGCAAAGCGATTAACGCCCTTGGCCCTCCAGATTAACAGACTGTTAGTTGCTTGTAATAGCAGGTTACCAGTTACCACCAGATACACTGGGTATGTGCACCTACAATAGAGTGGGGAAATCAACAACCATTTTTATTTATTTATTTATTTAATTTATATAGCGCGTAATCACCCCGGGGTCTCTAAGCGGTTTACCAGGTATATACCAACCAAGTTCTACAGCCGATCGTCAAATTACAGCACACCCCATGCTTGCTGAAAAAGCACTGTTTTTAACTTTTTTCGAAAAGGCAACACGTTGGATTCTTTGCGCAGTTCGGTAGGTAAATTATTCCAGACAGCTGGGAAGATGTTAGAAAAGGCACGACCACCCAGGGTGGATAATTTGAAACGCGGTTGAGTTAGCAAGATGGCAACTGAAGAGCGCAGCCGTCTACCAGGTTTGTATGGGACCAGACGGGCTTTGATGTAGCTTGGGGCCTTTACATACAGGACTTTATGCGTAATGCAGAGCCCTTTGAACAAAACCCCTGTTTGACCGGTAGCCAGTGGAGTTCACGCAATAGAGGAGAAGCATGCGTTCTCCGAGGTTTCTTGAAAATCAATCTAGCAGCATCGTTCATAACAATTTGCAGACGGTTCAGATGTTTTTGAGGGAGCCCTGCATAAAGTGAGTTACCATAGTCCATCCTGGCTAGGATCATGGCAGAAACAGCGCGTCTTAGGGTGGCAAAGGACAGGAGTGAGGAAATTTTCCTGAGTTGTCGAAGGAGGCCTACACACGTGCCATTGACTACATTATGGTCATTGTAGAATTTTGGTCCCATCTGAAGGCCTTTACAGTTATCCAAAGGGTAGATAGTGACCATAATCTTCTGTCACTGGAACTACAATCCACATTGGGTCACCAATTTGATAGGGGGGTAATTGAGAGCTGCCCGGATTTGAACTTAATTTCAGTAGCGGGTGGCCGACGCATTAGGTGGGTTCGGTTTTCGCTAGCCCCCGACAAAATAGCTGACCTATATCGACATGCTACCCATTACTTAGTAGCAGCTTTTAATCTCCCGACGGATAATTATGATTTGATCTACTTCCCGGATTTAGAGCACACTCACACTAATCTCGTCACTACTCTGGCTAATTATTTTTATACTCTAGACAAACCTATAAAAGCATGATCTCAGAGTCTAGGTCAGAATGGGAGGCTACCAGATCGGAAAGTATAAAAGAAGCCATGGATGGACGTGACTACAGGGGTTTCTGGAACTTAGTTAGAACAGGCTCGGTGGAAGGCTCGTCTGCTATAATCGGTATTGCACCGTTACAACGCAACTTTTACAACGCACTACCATTACATCGCAACTTTTACAACGCAAATACCATTACAATGCATGCCATTGCAACGCATGTCATTACATAGCAGATAGTATTACAACGCATGCCATTACATCGTAAGTATAGGTAAGTATATAATTTTTATTTAATTTTATTTTACATTATTTTTTTAATTTAATTAATATTAAAATTAAATTAAAATTTTAATATAATAATTTAAGTAATTTAGGGGTATTTTTAGGTTTTAGGGCTGGGTTTGTTTTTTGAGGTACAGGGGTATTTTTAGGTTTTAGGGCTGGGTTTGGTTTTTGGGGTACAGGGGTATTTTTAGGTTTTAGGGCTTGGTTTGGTTTTTGGGGTACAGGGGTATTTTTAGGTTTTAGGGCTAGGTTTGGTTTTTGGGGTACAGGGGTATTTTTAGGTTTTAGGGCTGGGTTTGGTTTTTGGGGTACAGGGGAATTTTTAGGTTTTAGGTCTAGGTTTGGTTTTTGGGGTATAGGGGTATTTTTAGGTTTTAGGGCTGGGTTTGGTTTTTGGGGTACAGGGGTATTTTTAGGTTTTAGGGCTAGGTTTGGTTTTTGGGGTACAGGGGTATTTTTAGGTTTTAGGGCTGGGTTTGGTTTTTGGGGTACAGGGGTATTTTTAGGTTTTAGGGCTGGGTTTGGTTTTTGGGGTACAGGGGTATTTTTAGGTTTTAGGGCTAGGTTTGGTTTTTGGGGTACAGGGGTATTTTTAGGTTTTAGGGCTAGGTTTGGTTTTTGGGGTACAGGGGTATTACGACTTTAATTTATTGTTATTAATTAAATTAATTTAATTAAATGTAATTAAATTAATTACAATATTTACAATTATAAAATTAATTGAATTACATTACTTAAATTAAATTAAAATAATTACTTTTATTATTTATTTAATTTATTATAATTAAATAATATTATTTTCAATTTTTAAATTATTTAATTTTCTTTAATTATATTAAATTAAATTATATTAAGTATTATTTTAAATTTAATTAAATTATATTTATTGTAATAAATTACATTATATTGTGTACTATTTATAAATGTATTATATTTCATTAATTATATTATATTAAATATATTAATTTAATTACAATTTAAATATTAATTAAATTACTATAATTAAATTAAATTAATTACTGTTTTAAATTTTTTTAAATTATATTTATTAATTTAAATTAATTAAATTAACTTTATTACATTTTTTAAAAAAAGATATACTTACCTATACTTACGATGTAATGGCATGCGTTGTAATAGTATCTGCTATGTAATGCCATGCGTTGTAATGGCATGCATTGTAATGGTACCTGCGTTGTAAAAATTGCGTTGTAGCAGTCTGCGTTGTAAAATAACGCGTTGTAATGTCATAGATCCATTATAATCCCTAATCTGAGTGAAGAGGTTTGGCTAGCCCATTTCAAGCCCCTCTTTTCCCATACTGACTTCGCAACCCCTGCAGACCTAATACCCACTCTGAAGAGTCTATCTGCTCGAGCATCACTTGATGCCAGGGAACCTGATTTGCTCCCTTGCACAGGTTTGGGTACCCTATATTTGGTTATATTTTATTGCCATCTTATCTGGCATGAAGATCCCCCAAACCTGGCTAGGAGCTGAAATTATTCCGATTCATAAAAAGGCTTCTTCCCTCGACCCAGCCAACTACCACCCTATCAGCCTCATTGATGTCTTGCAGAAACTCTTTGCCCGCCTCCTACTAAGGAGGTTGCCGAGCTAGATGGACGAACATCACATTCTTACTCCCCTCCAAGTGGGCTTTTGTGCCAAGGTCCCTAACATCAAACCAACTGTTTAGAGTCCAGATGGTCTACTGGAAGACAGTGACCAAGGGGGCTGGTACCTTGTATTTGATCTTTATGGATCTCCGATCCGCTTTTGACTTGGTTGAGAGGGATAAGCTTTGGATGATTCTGCTAGAAATGGGTGCCCACCATACCTCTGCCAATTATTTAACCGTATGCATCCAGGCACATTTGCAAGGGTGAGGTATGGGAGGAGTGGGGAGCTTTCGGCTCCCATCCCGGTAGAAAAGGGTGTGAGGCAGGGGTGCGTGCTGGCCCCTACACTGTTTTCCCTGTTCCTAAATAGTCGGATTGGTCACATGGCGGTAGCAAGGGATTTGGACTTTCCTAAGCTAGCCGCCCGAAAGATAACAGCCCTGATGTTCGCTGATGACACCCTTGTGTTATCAAAATCATCCATGGGTCTACAGCGAACATTTGAGGCATTTTGCACCTTCTGCCGATCTAGAAACTTGGAGATTAATCTTTCCAAAACCAAGTATATGGTTTATAATGCAAAATTATCCAACTGTCCCCACCCCCACATGGATGGCTTGGCGTTGGAAAGAGTGTCTACTTTTGACTACTTAGGGGTAACCCTTAATGATAGGATGGAATGGGGGCCGCATATAGCTAAAGCTAATTTGAAGTTGGCCCAATCTTCTGGCGGTATCCTAAAGGTTTTTAACGAGTGTTCATCTAAAACCCTGGGACCTCCAGTAGAAATTTACAATACTCAGGTGGGAGGGGGGCGCTCTATGGAGCAGAACTCTGGGGCCATGTCACTGCCGCTTCTCTGTCCACCTCGAAAAATACCTTCATCAGGCGCTTAGTAAGACTTCCCCCGAGTACACCTTTGACTCCTCTACGGCTAGACCTCGGCTTGACCCCCATACAGGAGTTTATTTCAAACTGTCATCTGCTGTATTGGAGGTGTCTCTGGTCCACCCCAGAACTCCTAAGCTATAGGGAAGAATTAGGGGACCTCTTGCCCTTAAGGGGCATGGGTAAAATCCTTTGGCTGAAGTTTGTTAAGCAGCTCTGCCACGTATTGGGCAGGGGAGATATGTGCTCGCTCCCGGGGAATCCTGTGTCTTGATCAATAAGAGGACATTAAGGGCCGAACTTAAACAATATTAAGCATGGGTGGAAAATCCGTTCCGCTCGCGGATTTTGCGGTTCTTCGGTAAATTCACAATCCGCAAGATTCGCGAATTTCACGCAAAATCCGCGAGCAGAACGGATTGGGTCAAAAGTTCAAGCTGACTTTTGTAACTCTTTTAGAATGGTGCCGGCAAGCTTCCAGAGCCATTCTAAAATAGTTACAAAAGTCAGCTTCAACAGGAAGCTCTAATAAATAAAGTAAAGCAGGTGCTTGAGTTGAAGCTCAAATTCAGTTACACAATCAATAATCACCCCAAATGATTAATGATTGTGTAACTTAATTTGACCTTCAACTCGAGCACCTGCTTTAATTTATCTATTAGTGCTTCCTGTTGACGCTCTTAGTAGCTATTTTAGAATGGCGCTGGCAGCTTGCCCGCGCCATTCTAAGTGGGGCTGAGGGCAGAAGGGCACAAAAGTGGGACAGAGGGCAGAAGTGGACAAAAAATGAGTGGGGCAGAGGGCACAAGGGCACAGAAACGAGTGGTACAGAGAGCAGAAGGGCATAATAAACTAGAGGGTGGCAGTGATTAACCAGGCAAAAAAAAAAAGGCGAACACGCAAAGCGCCCCGTGAACACCCGCGAACACGCAAGCGCCCCGCGAACACGCAAAAATAAATAAATCTGCAAATTCACACAAATTTGTGAATTTTGCGGATTGCGAATACGCAAATCCGCAAATTCGCAGATCGAGAATTCGCAAAATTCACTCATGCTTAAACAATATCGCTTGCTTCTTTTATTATCAAACCCTTTCTTGGGCAGGCTGACCAATGGCTTTCTGGTGGTTAAGGTCAGCTATCATTTTGGGAAATTCCTGGACGACATCCAGCCCCTACTGGCAAAGAAACTATATGTCCAATGTAGACATGGACCTCTTCCAGTGAGGGCTGTGACAAACAAGTGGACAAATGTTCCCCAAACCTTAAGCTCCTGCCCGGGGTGTGAAATTGGTGAAGAGACAGGTTTGCACGTTCTGCTCTTCTGCCCATTCTACTCCAGGGCTCGAGCTAAATGGATTGTCCAATTATGCAAGTCCAGGGGTCTTAGGGATTATAGGGAGGCATTTAAAATATTAAATATGATACCTCCCCTCTGACTGTGTTTGCAACCTCCAGATACCTTTGGGCTATGTGGTACGCTAGAGGAGCCAAAATGAAAAAATCCCAAACTGCCCCAATCGTGCCAGCGCAACTTGTGTAATATAGTGGGTCCCCACTTACTATACGCCCAGGGTCTGATTTTTTCCTTTCTTTAAAAAAAAAAAGAATGTCTGCCTGGATTGCTCTTGTTTTTATTCTTTTTTTTATTCTAACCTGTACAGGATTCTGTCGTGCTTTCCACCATATTGTTTAAACCATTTTAGGTCTGCGGTCCGCAATCTTGTATGCACTATTTGTTTTTAAAGAAAGTTTTTAATCTAATCTTTTAAACGAAAGCGTCCACCTAATGTATGTACCCTTGTGCTTTTATGGTTTTTAACCGATAATAAAGCTTTTTTGACTGGCTGACTGTTTTTTGCTATCTCTCTGCAGAGTAGGTGCTGGTGAGTGTAGCTGTCTCTTGCAAGTGAATCATATTGTTTTTGAGTAAAAAGATCTTTGTGATAAAGGAACACATTTTTTTACATCCTTTTTTTGCGCAGCGTTGCCAGCACCTAGGGAAACCTAGCAGACTTGTTTGTACAGCCTCCTTTCTTAGTAAGGATAATGGCTAGCCGCAGGATTACTTCTCAACAGGTTGTTGGTATGCTTTTTGAGTCTTCCTCTGACCATGGTTCAGGCAATTGGTTGATGAAGCAACTCTCAGTGTGGATGTAGCTACTGTTAGTGCCAATGAATTGTCTGTTTTAGAGAAGGACATTGATGTGCCGATAGGGCAGAAAGAGGCATCTGGGCTGCAGCCTGGTGCTGCAAGGCCTCCAGTTGTAAGTGATGACCTCTGGGTTGCCCTAGGCATGATGCAGCTGGCATTGCCAGACTTTTCTGGTGTTCCAGGATGTAGAGTGAATACAGAATTTATTTTGCCAATACATTTTTTTCAGTTCTTTATGGACAATCTGTTTTTGGCAGAGATTGTTGCGCAGACTAATTTGTATGCCGAACAGTTTTTGAGGACAACAGTGCCAGCCTTAGGCCCCACACTAGAGCTACCCGGTGGACTCCCACAAATCTGGAAGAGATGAAGAAGTTTGTGAGTTTAACTTTTTTGATGGGCTTGCTAAGGTAGCCATCATTGTCTTCATACTGGCCTACTAGTCTCTTGATGGTAACAGCTTTATTTCCGGCAGTCATGAGTCGTGATAGGTATTTGCTTCTGCTTCGGATGCTGCATTTTGTCGATAATGGAATAGCATTGCCACAAGATCACCCTGAGTGGGACCATCTTTTTAAGATTCAGCCTGTCATTGATAACTTTGTAGATCGAGTGGGAGGAAATTTGTGGATCCACGCAGATTCCAGAACTTTCCCACACAGAAATTTGAGAAAAAAGTGGGTTTTTTCAGCAAAATTTGAGGTTTGCAGGTGATTTTAGGTAGGAGAATGTTGGAGGACCCAGGCAAGCCATACCTTGCAGGACTACCCTGGGTGTCTAGTCTTCAGGAATGTGTGGGTTTCGTACATTTCCCTAGATGGCTGCCAAGACCTGGGCCAAAAACCCGCGGGTTCCCTCCTTCCAAAACCATGTTTGTTTGTGAAAGATAATTTTGATGACGCCTCAATAGATTTTGGGCCCTTGCCTGTTGCGGGTCCCTGACCCACCCACACGAGTGAAGTACCATTTTTATCGGGAGACCAGGGGGAATGTGGGGTGCATGGAATTTTGTGGAACCACACAGATTCCATAACTTTCCACTACAGAAATGAGAGGGAAATGTATTTTTTGGGTAAAGTTTTGGGGTTTGCAAGGGATTCTGGGTAACAGAACCTGGTGAGAGCCAGTCAAGTCAACCCATCCTGGATTCCCCTGGGTGTCTAGGTTTCAAAAATGTATAGGTTTGCTAGGTTTCCCTAGGTGCTGGCAGAGCTAGGGTTCCAAAACTACAGCTAGGCACTTTGCAAAAATAGGGTCATTTTTCACTGTAAAAATGTGGTGTGTCCATGTTGCATTTTGGGCCATTTCCTGTCGCGGGCACTAGGCCTACCCACACAAATGAGGTACCATTTTTCTTGGAAGACTTTGGAGAATGTGGGTGGGTGGATCCACACAGATTCCAGAACTTTCCATCACAGAAATGTGAGGAAAATTAGTTTTTTGGACACATTTTTAGGTTTGCAAGAGATTCTGGGTAACAGAACCTCGTGGAAGCCAGTCAAGTCACCCCATCCTGGATTCCCCCGGGTGTCTAGTTTTCAAATATATTTAGATTTGCTACTTTTCCCTTGGTGCCGGCAGAGCTAGGGTTGAAAAACTACAGCTAGGCACTTTGCAAAAAAACTGTGATTTTTTACTATGAAAATGTGGTCTGTCCACGTTGAGTTTTGCGCCGTTTCCTGTCATGGGCACTAGGCCTACTCACACAAGTGAGGTACCATTTTTCTCGTAAGACTTTGGGAAACGCGGGGTGGATAGAATTTTGTAGATCCACGCAGATTCCAGAACTTTCAACCACTGAAATGAGAGGAAAATCGGTTTTTGTTTGACAATTTTTTAGGTTTGCAGGGAATTCTGGGTAACAGAACCTGGTGAGAGCAGTCAAGTCACCCAATCATGGATTCCCTTGGGTATCTAGTTTTCAAAAATGTTTAGGTTTGCTAGGTTTGCCTAGCAGCCAGTAGAGCTAGGGTTAAACAACTACAGCTAGGCACTTTCCAAAAAAAAGTAATTTTTCACTGTGAAAATGTGGTGTGTCCACGTTGCGTTTTGCGCTGTTTCCTGTCATGGACACTAGGCCTACCCACACAATTGAGGTACCATTTTCCTCGTAAGAGATGAACCGTCAAGTGGGGACAGAGAAAAAGAAGGATTCTCAAATCTAAGTATGGGCGCAATATCCGCTCCGCTAGCAAAATTTGCGAATATTCGGCAATTTTGCGATCCACGAATCTCGCAAAATTGCCGAAAAATTCGCAAATTCGCGAGCGGGCGGATTTTTTTTTGGGGCCCACAGGAAGCACAGTTAAGGCAGTTGCTCGAGTTGAAGCTAACTTTGTAACCATTTTCGAATGGCGCCGGCAAGCTGCCAGAGTGCTTGCTGGCGCCATTCTAAAATGGTTACAAAGTTAGCTTCAACTCGGGCACGTGCCTTAACTCTGTAAGTACTTCCTGTGGGCCAAAAATTAAACCTCAACAGGAAGCACTTACAGAAATAAATAAAGCAGGTGCAAGAGTCGAAGCTCAAATTCAGTAACGTATTAATCAGCCCAAAACATTAGTGAGCACGGTCGAGGCTGGGCAAGTGTGCTTTAACCCCATATCTGCAGTCGAAAATTATCTGTAATACCCGAGGGATGTCTTTGCATCCTTAAGTTTCTTGAGCGCAATCCCCGTTCCTGTGACCAGGAGGCTGCTTTCTCCTCACCCGCTGCCCTGCTCGCTCTCTGACCCTTTATACATGAGGCATGTTGACATGCATAGAGGCCCCGCACCACACACTAGCGGTATCAAACGTCTTCCTGCCCTTTCCCAACTATGATGGATTGGTCACTCAAGGGACCTCAGCACCTTTTGGCGCTGTGGCAAAGTTACAGGCACACATGGTCATTGGAGACAAATCTTCTGGCCAAACACAGCTGCAGTGTAGGAAAAGCACTATCATTTACCCAACGAGGTAGCACTTACTGGATTGGCGAGTAGAAAGTACTCCAGTTGAGTAGAGGTATTGCACAAAACTGTGGCATCTTCGTGGATAACTATGCAGGGCAGGATTCATTCTGGCACGAGGCTCCTGTTACAAAAATTAAACCTCAACAGGAAGCACTTACAGATATAAATAAAGCAGGTGCCCGAGTTGAAGCTCACATTCAGTAACATTTTAATCAGCCCAAAAGCATTAGTGAGCACGGTCGAGGCTGGGCAAGTGTGCTTTAACCACATATCTGCCATCGAAAATTATCTGTAATACCCGAGGGAGGTCTTTGCATCCCTGAGTTTCTAGAGCGCAATCCCCGTCCCTTTGATCAGGAGGCTGCTTTCTCCTTATCTGCTGCCCTGCTCCCTCTCTGACCCTTTATACACGAGGCATGTTGACACACATAGAAGCCCCGCACCACACACTAGGGGTATCAAACATCTTCCCGCCCTTTCCCAACTATGATGGACAGTTCACTCAAGGGACCTCGGCGCCTTTTGGCGCGGTGGCAGAGTTACAGGCACACATGGTCAGTGTGGACAAATCTTCAGGCCAAACACAGCTGCAGTGTAGGAAAAGCACTATCATTTACTCAACTAGGTAGCACTTACTGGATTAGCCAGTAGAAAGTACTCCAGTTGAGTAGAGGTATTGCACAAAACGGTGGCATCTTCGTGGATAACTATGCAGGGCAGGATTCATTCTGGCACGAGGCTCCTGCCACAAAATTTAAACCACAACAGGAAGCACTTACAAAATAATGCAGGTGCCCGAGTTGAAGCTCAAATATAGTAATGTTTTAATCAGCCTAAAACATTAGTGAGCACGGTCGAGGCTGGGCAACTGTGCTTTAACCCCATATCTGCCGTTGAAAATTAGCTGTAATACCCGAGGGAGGACTTTGCGTCCCTGAGTTTCTCGAGTGCAATCCCCGTTCCTCTGACCAGGAGGCTGCTTTCTCCTCGCCTGCTGCCCTACTCGCTCTCTGACCCTTTATACATGAGGCATGTTGACATACATAGAATCCCCGCACCACACACTAGCGGTATCAAACGTCTTCCTGCCCTTTCCCAACTATGATGGACAGCTCACTCAAGGGACCTCGGCGCCTTTTGGTGCGGTGGCAAAGTTGCAGGCACACATGGTCAGTGGAGACAAATCTTCTGGCCCTTTATGCAGCTGAAGTGTAGGAAAAGCACTATACATTTACCCAATGAGGTAGCACTTACTGATTAGCCAGTGAAAAGTACTCCAGTTGAGTAGATGGAAATCACAAATAAATCTGCGATTTCGCTGGAAAATCCGTGAATTCGCGGACTTTTTTGCGATTTCGGGCTAATTTGCGGACCTCAGAATCCGCAAAGTTCACCCATACTTACTCATAACATGTTTTCCTCATATTAATTCCCATAGGGATTTTGAACACAACTACAGCCCGAACATCTGGACAGAATTGCACCAAATTTGACAGAAAGCTAGCTCTTGGTCTAGAAAGCACACTTTTGGTGATTTGGTGTAATTCTGTACAGTTCTTTAAGAGATATTACTGAAAAACATTTTTTTATACCTAAGGAAGTGGATCTCCATGGATCCGCCTGTGGGGAATCTGCTGATCCGCACATCAAAGTAAAGTCCTTATTGGCTGGCGGCACCTTCATTAAAAAGTTGTGGTCACCATTTTGTTTGTTGGGAAACAAATCCCAGGACTAAAAAGTTGTTTGCATATTAAATGAAGTGGTCAGGTGAGAGCTTTCCTGACCCCTTGTGTGTGGTAAAAAATATGGCTATGTGTACTTAGGTCAGAAATGCACAAAAATGATATTTTTTCATTTGTGAGAACCACGGATGCCTCGGGGGGCTTAGTGTAGCCTCTCGATTTAACTCCGTTGGGGATCCACGGATCATAAGTGACTCAAAAAAATATATACATATATATACTTATACACTCACACTCATACCTACAGAGACACTCTCACACCTTACTTATAACCATGCACACACTGTCTCACCTATCCACATATTGATACAGGCACTATCACACACACGATTACACTCATACAGGTACTCTCACAGCTACTTCCATACCCAAAAAGACACTGTCATACCCACACTTACTCATATAAAGACACTCCCACACCCACTCATATACACATATTGACACTCTCACACCCACACATATCCATACAGACACTCTCACACTTTAAATTATCCCCATACACTCACTAATGCACCCACTGACATACATATAGACACTCTCATACCCACTCACATACCCATACAGACACTCTCTCACACCCGTACCCATACACACTCTCTCATATCCATTCACATACCCATACAGACACTCTCACACCCACATAAAATAATAATTTATAAAACTAATCATGTTTAAAATCATAACAAATCAGTACTCCTGTGATATTATACTTTTCCTCTTAATAACTACTTTCATAATGAACAAGGCCAGACTATAACAAGTCAGGGGGTTGATTGGATTTGATTTAAAATTTATAGAGCGCACAAATGCCCTAAGGAGTCTTGGCGCTGGGTCGGATGCAAATAATCTGGCACTGCTTAAATTGGAAATCGAATTATGCTGAGAAGAGCCAGGTCTTTACGGCTTTTAGGAACACTAGCAGAGATGGGCTATTTTTTATTGGTAGCGGTAGTTGGTTCCAAGTCTTAGCTGCGTGCAACAGGAAGCTTCTCCCCCACCATCTCACTTGTTTAAATCTAGAAGTTGTAAACAGATTCGCGTTGCTTGATCTGAGCTTCCTAGTTGGTTCATATTGTATTAGGTTGGATTTTAAAACTTGGGAACCTATCCCATGTAAGGCCTTGTATGCCAGGCAGGCTGACTTGAATTGCACCCTTTTCTCCATTGTAAGCCAGTGCAGGCTCCTCAGTCTGTGGACTACTGGTTCGGACCTAGGGACGTCCAGAACTAGCCTAGCTGCAGCGTTTTGCAGTCACTGGAGTTTTAACATCAGTTGACTTTGCAGCCCAGCATACAAGGCATTCCCATAATCCAGCCTTGAAGGAGCCAGCACGGCTACCAGAGTTTTGCGGTTGTCAACGGGAATAAACAGCAATAGCTTTTTTATCATCTTCAGGATGTACCAAACCGATGAGTAGAGTTTGTTTATCTGGGCTTGAAATGTTATTTTGTCGTAGAATACAATGCCAAGATTCCTGACTTTGCCCACTGGCAACTGGCAGTTGCCCAAACTATCAGGCCACCACCTCTGTGACCAGATGTTGGGCTTTGCCCCTAGTAACATGATCTCGGTTTTATCACAGTTTAGTTTTAGATAAGTATGGGTGAAAGCATACTCGCGGTCCGCAAAATCCACAAACTTTTTAGAACTTGCGGATTTTTTAATTTTTGCGTGTTTGCAGGATTTTTTTCAGCGTGGCTACCGCAAACTTACCCATGCGGTCTTCTATGGGCGGGGCCTTCTTGTGTTCGCGTTGCGTATTTTTCATTTCCGGGCGCTAGTTGCATGCTCGCGTTGTGCATTTCCTACGTGCGGGGCGCAATTGTGTGTTCGCATCTGTTTTTGCATGCTCGTGAGGGAAATATCGCGCAAACTTACCCACGTGGTCGCAATGGGCGCGGCCATCTTGTTTTTCATTCATCGCTATGGTTCTGGGCATGCTTTTTCTATCCTCCTTCAATCTTTGTAATCCTTTGTTTCTTTTAACTTTTTTTGATCTTTTTTACTCATTATCTATCTCTCTATTTTTCTACATCTATATTTTGTGTTTGTTTCAACTATTTGTTACTTTAATAACAACTTTTTTTTGTTTTTTGTTTAGTTCTCTCTTTTCCTTTAATTGCTTTTTTTTCCCCTATTCTTTCTTATTTTTCCTTTCTGTGACCCAGGACCAATGCAAAGGGAGCCGGCAAGTCGAAGGGGAAGACTCCCACACCGCGTAGCCGGCTCCCTTGCGGGAAGTTAAGGGGGAACCAGTAAATCCTAGGGAGATCTTTAGTGCACTGGAGGTGGCCGCACTGGTCTTCTTTGTACAGCGCCACCTCCCCAAGACCGCCGTGGCATGCGGCAGGCCCGGTGCCGGGTACGGCCTCTGGGAGCGTCAGCAGTTATGGGGTAAGATGTGCCGGGCCATGCATCAGGAGTCTGGGGTCCGGCGCACCTACCAACAGGCGACACACCGGTGGTCTGACATCCTGGACCGGGAACAAGACCTGCTCGACCTGCTTGGCATCGAGATCCCTGGGCTTGGTGAGTACTAGTAGCTGTTTAATAACTACTTTGATTTCTTCTGCTCTGTGTTATATATTGCAAACATATGTTTTTTCCCGAAGAGCAAGAATGCTGCCGATTACATTGCAGGTAAATTATGTTTGAAAAGCTTCTGTGATTACAGGTGCTCGCCTGCTCACTGGTGGTGCTACTATGCTTACTTGTTTTCAATTTTGTGCTCATTTGGCATAAGTTATTATGTATGAGTGTACTTTACAGAACTGCGTAATTCTAGACACTAGAGACTCAAGTCCAGTCCTTCCTTTGTACTCCTGCCACTAAGAAGAGATAGTGGTGGTGGATTGATAGTTTGAGTATATTATGACTGGTTATTTAGTAGGAAACTTTTTAGTGGTCTACAATCATGACGGACTGTGTCTGTCACTTCGCGTGCTGCGGAGTGCTACTGCTGCCAGTCCTAGTAGAACCTTTATGTAGTTGGTTTAGTGAGTTACATAACTTTCCAAGTAGACGGTCCGCGAATCCAGCAATACTAATATCCTAGTAGACCACATCAGATAGGTCAATAAATGTAGTGCAATTGTTGTTTATTTCCCCGAAATAATTTGTTATTGTTTTTTTTAAATGTTTCATTTCGTTGACAACAATCCATGTTTGTGTCTTTCTTTCATGTACATTAGCTCCCCCCCCCCAAGGGCAAGAGAACAGAGGTGGCAGTGGCGGCGCCGGCGGAGCAGGAAGGCCAGGATCGGTCCGCCGAGGGCTCTTCTGCTTGCCCCAGCAAGTTTTCCTGTTAACAATAATTATACTTCCCTAACTTTTACAGCTCCTATTTAATCCAAACGTTCATCATAATTCTATTTTTTCCTAAATCGTCTTTGATCTTCTTGTAGACTGTTTCTAAATTCTTATCCTGCCGCTGCTATGACTCTCTGTGCTACTACCATTTTATTAGTCTGCCTGTGTAGCTAGCTAAGCTTGCACACTTGGCAAAAGGTGTTAAACAAAACTCCTATTCCCCAATTACTCTAGGCACTGAGTGCAGTCCTCTGGGTTGTCCATAATGTCTATTGAAGTCTTCGTAATGTTTATGCTTTGACAATTCCCAACAATAAAATGTCAGTGGCCACCAAGAATAAGATACTAGTTTACTTTTTGATTTGATATGAGGACATACTACTACTGATGCAGGGACTATTCTGCACATACAGAACTATGGACAAGAAATAGGACATTGGAGATAGTAGGCGCAGTTAGACTTTCTAGTTTCCACATACCTCAGTCCTAACAGAAGTTGAACCCCCAATCTCCTTATACTGAGACTAGCTAGTGTGTCAGAGTCATTATATAGCTCCCAAATCCAGCGATGATCCCCAATGATTAGACAACCCAGAGCATAAGACTACGGAGTCAGAGTCCACTCCCGACCTCTCAGAGTCACGGAATCATGCTTGCAAATTGCAAACCCTTTCGCTCACTCACTCATGACCAAAAAAAACACAGAGTCTATGTAAGTTTTAAAGCTTTATTAAAAGTAAAACAACTAGCTCTGTGTGTACTCAGTAGCCAGTACATTACATTTCAATTGTGCATTATATAAAAACATGTATTACAATCAAATTCATTCATATAAGGTAAACTGTGAAGTCTTTCAAACTGAACAGTGGCTGATTTTACACATTAGTTGTGGGAGACCCCTCACCTGATTGGAACTTAAAGTGCTGGTGGTGATGATGATGATTATGATTAACATAACATATAGCTCTTGTTCGTAGAAGGGAAGCTTCTGTCTGTAATGAGAAAAATGGTGCGTGTTAAAAAGCAAGCATTCATTAGTTGTGCCAAAAAGTGTAGCTTCTTATCATGGCTAAGCATAAAAAAAACACCCTCCCCTTCCGAAAGGGGAATTTTTAGTTTAGACTAGAGAGTCACAAATAATAAAACTTGTTTATGCAGTAACATATTTTTTCATTCCTAGACAAAATAGGGAGTGGTGTATGGCATCTAAAAATTCCACATGTATTTTCTAGGCATAACATCATCGGCACAGCCAACCACCAGTGCTGGGGCCAGCGCGGAGGCGGTCACTCCAGGGGCAGATGCGGTGCCAGCCGGAACTGCTGTGGGGGATGCCACAGTGGTGGTGGGCAGTGGTAAGCTATTATATTATTCCTTCCTGATTGAGATTGCAGAGTAGGCTCACTGCAGGGATGTAGTATATGTTGTACAGTAACAGTAAGTGCACTACTGTTAAGAAGACTTACAAATTTAGAACTAAGTTTTTGTCAACCAGGTAGAATTTAGAAGACAGTCACCCTTGACTTCGCATTAGCAATAGCATTAGCGTCAGGAGTTGACGAGTAACCAATGGCATTCTCTAACTTTGACTTCAACTCAGCTGTGAAAGTTTTATCGAGAAGCCAAGTCAGATCAGAGATGAACTTGATGGATGGGATGAACCAAAAGGGAAAGAAGGGTGTAAGGAAGGACGAGCGAGTTAAATTAATGACTGTCAAAGAATGATACTGGTTTTTGAATGCAGGCACAGTTGGCTGGCAATCTGATGCATGGCCGGTTGAAGGCTGAAGCAAGGATGGGTGGAAGGAGAAAGAAAAGAGGACTGCCTGGGTGGGTGCAACAGAAAATGTATGTGTGTGCAATATATCCTTTGGTGCAAATTCAAATGCAAGTCAAGCACGGATGCATGGCTGGCGGCTTTCAAAAAACAAATAAAAAGGGTGTTTTCTGGTGAGAAAAAGTAAGGGTTGTCCATTAAGTAGAATGATTGACATTTACTTTGAAAGGATGGATTCCTGGATGGTATCTTCCTCATAGATAGCATAGGTGTATGTAGAGTAGACAGAGTAGACGGTCACTGGATGAAGACTAAGAGTGTTACTTTGAAGAGCATGTAACACCACACGTCCGTGCCAGAGTAGCAAAGCCGAGGAAAGTAGAAGTTGTAATTCTTCAGAATACTCCCTTGACTAACAGTAGTTTTCAAGCACAGCACATATTGTGTATCTATTGTATAGTTCACTTTATCAAGTCAAGTCACAGCTCACAAGTGCCTTCCTCCGGTGGTTATGGGGACCACTCACTACCTCTGTTAATATTTTTTTTTCAACTCTGTCATTCATGTGTGGCCTATCGGTGTTCACTCAATCAATAAAAACAAAGCACGTAAAGTCACCCCTTATATAAGCAAATATCCTGTGAAGGGATAGATGATCATATTATCTTCTTCATTTTCCATTTGTAGTAGTCAGGGGCAGGGCAGGGTACAAGTTAAATTAATTGAGCAGTAGCCCTTGTAACAGAGTATGGCCAGTGCCACCCGTAATAGAAAAGTAAGAGCTTCACCACCTGCATGCACTGGACTGGTAACAGTAACGCAAGTCTGCGTCATCATGGCTTGTGTTTTTCTTGGGTGCAAGCTGACTGCGCTGACATTATGCTGGCTTCCACAAGTTTACATACTAATTTCGCTAAAGAGGAGAGAAGAAGACTGGTGTACTGTCTGAGTCTAATGTAGTGAGTCCATATAGTGCTAGTAGAATTCCTGAAACTCCCACTAATGTTAGAGCAGAGGCCGACGAAGTTGGAGGTTCGATACATAAATGTTATGTACTGTGCTTGCAAGTTGCTTGTGCTACTGTGACACAACTTTCTGTTGAATTATTTTGTGTTAATCTTAAAGAGTAGTGGACTTGGTTACAGTATTTTTCTTTTTCTTCATCTAGATACTCCTTCTTTTAAACTATCTCGGAAGGAGTTGGCTATCCGGGCCAGGCGCCAGAAACTGGCGGCAATTGTCGCCGAATATCGACGGCTGGTGGCCCAGGAGGAGGAGGAATCGCAGTTGACATCGACAACAGCTGCATATTCCTCCGCTGCCCCTGGGTCATACGGTCAGGGCAATCCCCCCACAGTGCCTGCAAGGTAAGGATGCACCGTTTGTCCCTGCGAGTGGCCTACATTGAGCAGCAGGTGGCCCAACTGTCAAGGCAGAAAGCCCTGCTCAAGGCCCTCCTTTGAGAGCTCAGCAACCACCTGGCCACAGGACACCGTCGGTGGAAGTAGATCATGGAGAGAGAGACTGTCCCTTGCCCCTTTTTTAAAGACTTTTGGGGGGGGGGGCTGGGAATTGGGCGTTCGGTTTTTTGGACTTTTGATTTCATGGACATTGGTTGGGGTTAGGGAGGGGGCGGGTTGGGTCTTGCGGGACAGTTTATTTTTGTTAGGGACAAAATAATTATTTTTTTTCCACTTAAACATAGCAAACGCATTTTATGTTTTGTGGGGGAGGCAGGGTGGGGTTAACTCAACTGTATTTTTTGTTTTCCTGAAACTTAACTGGCTGCTTGATTCTAATTGTCTAAGTAATCGCCCAAATTTCTGCAAAAGTGCCACTGACAGAGTTAGTGAATTCAATTGTCCTACTACTTTACTAGTACTACCGTCAGTTTCTCCTCTCCTCCTACTCCATTTGTCTTCCTCCCACAAAATGCTTATCTTACCTGTCATTAGTGTTTGAGAATAGGGCTAGGCACAGGGCTGGCTGCATGGCAAAAGGCGATTAAGGTTGGCAATGGAATGCTGGACGGATGAAATGGCATTGTTGTGGTGGTGGTAGTAGTAGTGGTACACACTGGCAGGAGCAGCATATGAAAAAAAGGAAATGAGACATTGAGTGGCCTGAGGCGAGCATTAGAACAGTACTATAGTACAGTACACAAGAACAGTGCCATAAATTAAATTGAAACCTAAGCAATGCTAAAGTATTAAATCAAAAGTTAACTAGTAGTTGTGTGGATTATGGCTACTATAAGAACTAGTCCTGAAGGACACAGCAGTGTAAACTTTTGTCACATGTAGAAGGAGGTTGTGGTTGATGAATCCACTCGATGACGGACATGAAATTCTGAAATGATTTGCAAATACTCATAGGTGTGTGTCAAGCAGAATAGGAATATATCCTCGGATTCCTTCACCTGCCTTTAAATTGATTTTCTGTTGCTTTGACTTTATCCTCCCGAGCAAGCATGTGGAGTTATTGATGTCATTTACTCACACACCTCAATGAAAACCACACAGCCTGGGGGAAGAGGGTTAGGGTTTGAAAAATTGATCGGAAATGTTTTTTTTGGGAAAGTTTTTGGGAGAGAGAAAAAGAAAACACAGCATGGAGAAACAACAAGTGAAGAAATACAAATCTATGATATGACCATATACATAAATCTTTTAAGGGACTTAAAGTAAGTGCATGCATGAAGTTTGCTAAGTGGACGGTTAGGTTAATGAAAAGTAGTACTACTTATACTACAACTTACTAACTAGTACTAAACAATTAGACAGTACAGGGCTGCAAGAATTACACAATTTTACTTGCATATCTGTCCTCAGAGAGAATAAACACTTAGTAGTACATTACACTAGTTTTACAAATAGCAAAGAAACGTATCAAATAGCTGTAGAGATGAATTTGAAGCAGAGAGCAAATGCACCTAGTCTCACACTCATAGAAGTTCACAAGCAACAATAACATAATTTAAAAGATAAGGACACGTGAAGTGGATACTGTAACTGTATGTTGTAGTTGTCCTGGTCAAATTGGGAAGTTGTATGCATCCAGCTATTCCTCTTATTCACGGTACTCCTCCATTCCATCGGGCGCTCCGTCGATCAATCTTCGTGGCCACACTGTCCACTGCCTGCCTGGCGGATGCGGAATTGCGGATAGCTATGGTAAGTAATGTGTTTCCCATTGCACAGGGGAAGTGCCGGCCTGTAATTGTTGATGGAAAAACAGAAAGGGAAGGGATACTAAGACACCCCAGAGGAAGAATATAAGGTACAGATTGTAGTTCAAAAATAACACTTTCCCTTTCAGAAGTGACAGTATTACATACATGCATCATTTCTAAGGTGCCTGCTCTGAGTCATTGTTTCCAGGATATGAAGTAGCACACAGAAGGCCAGGGGCATGCAGACTGTCAAGGCAGGCACCACTGAATGAACCAACCTCCATGTAGCATACCTCTTGACACAGACTAGACACTAGACAGACATGTAGTTCTGCTTCTGCTGTGGTTGTTGTTGACTTGTTTACCTGTTTACCACTCACGAAATGGCCATAGTTCTTCCGTAAATCGATGAGGATGATCCATCCATCCCAGTGAGTGACTGTAAAGATATTATGTAACTTTGGTCATCATGAATCATCATCATCATTATGGTGTTGGCAAACTCAATGTTGTTCATGCAGTCACAGTCTACACACAGTGAGTCCAAGGACATTTTCCATATTAAAAAATGTAACGTAGTGGCCCCTGCAGTAGAAGTACAATTTGTATTAAACAAGGTAAACAAAGTAGACTTAAGTTACATTTAGTGTGTAACAGATTAAATAATTACAGAACACATAGGATTCACTTCACTTCACTTCATGCACAGCAAACAAACAGCAATTGCTTTCATCAGAGCAAGACAGCCAGTGTTGTCCACTGCATGCCATCCCATCATTTATTACCTGTTCCACTTTTTGTCAGCATCTTATTCTTAAGTGAAGGGCCACAGGGCAGCCTCTTGTGTCAATTCCAGAAGTAACAGTTAGCATAGTCAGTCATTCCAGTGCCACTTCTTTTGAGGGAACTCGTCTACAAAGCGTTAGTTTCTTGATTCTGCGTAATCCGCCCATCTGCCTTGAGGGAAATGGATAGGGGGAGTCTGGAGGAGGAGGATATATACTAGAGGAGCATGACTGAGTTGTGAACTTGTGAACTTCAGGAATGCAGACAGCGGCACCTTCAACATGGAAATAAGACGAAGACACTGCTGCTGATGGATTTGTTGTGAATAAAGTTTTGTTGTGATAACAGTTGGAAAACAAAGAAAGACACACAAAAATAAAAGTGAATAAGGACGGGAAAAAAATGTTAGTATTTCAAGCCTAGGTGTCAGGGAAGTAAAGCTCGTCCTCAAACTCTGTGAATTAAACCAGGAGTAGGTCAGCTAACAGAGAAGAAGTTCCGTCACCTAAGTCGGTGTCCTCTTCTTTCTGCGTGGATTCACGTATTTTGTAATCTGGTGATATGAAGTGCTGATTCGTCTTGATCAATGTTAACCTCTCCACTTTTTTTGGCAAGAGGCGGGTCCTTTTTGAAGTTACAATGGCACTAGCAGCACTGAAAACACGTTCAGAAGACATGCTTGCAAGTGGGCAAGCCAAATAATTTATAGCTAGCTTGGTGATCAGTGGCCATTGAGTCCTTTTCCCATACCAATACACCAATGGGTTCTGATCAAAGAAGACCTCTGTTGGGTCCTCCAGATAGGCCTGCAACATCCACTCAAGGTCCTCCAGGGGTGCTGTACTTTGCGTACCCTCTTTTGCCAATGCCTTTACATCAACACTTCAATGAGCAAACCCTTGATGAGTTATCCAATCCGCTTCCAACAATATTATGGCTGGGCCTGGTGCAGGTGATGATACGGTTGCTGGTGTCGGTAACGGCTCTGAGGGAAAGTGACTGCCTTCGGCCACAGAAGTGGAACTTGACACCAGATGGCCTGCTGCTTCAGTAGTACTTGTGGTGGTTCCTTCAATTTCCTGCTGCTCTTTTTCTAAGCGAGTGGCTGACAGAGCTAGCCAATGTTTGTACTTGGAAACATCAGTTTCATAAAAAAGAATTAATGTATTGCTGGCCAGGGCCTTTTTGTACAGTGAATCCAGAATAGTGGCACAAATGTAATGTTGTTCTACATGTATTGCTTTAAGCCTTGCATTCTCAACTAGGCGGCTTAATAATCTGTCCGCCAACTGATATGCGTCTTGCTTTTCAGCATCACCTCGGAACGTTGAAGACACCGCCGTCAGGTGGTGCTCTAGCAGGCACAACAATAGGATAGCTTTGCCCAAACTACAGCCATCGCTGCTGACTTCACGCGTGAAGACCTCAAAAGGACGGAGCATTTCTGTCCGGCTTTTAACTAGGTCCAATTCCTCCCCCTCTAGCCTCATGTCTTTTCAAGCAGCACCCCGTGCGTAAAAGACATACTCATTGATTACCAAGTACTGCTCAAACAGATGCTCAAGCATGTAGAAGGTTGAGTTCCAACGTGTTGCCACCTCCTGGATGAGTCCTCTGACTGGCACTCTACAGGCACGTTGAATGATCCTCCGCTGCTTCCGGACCTTAAAAGAATGGCTGAAATGTGTGCAGATTCTTCAGCAGGTGGTCAGTAACTTGCTGACTGTGTTTTCTTTTTTCAAGAAATCTTTGCGCCAAACACGGCTCTCTGAAATGGCCACCATCATGCATGGCGTTAAATATATCACTTGGATGCAGCCATTAAAAAACCTTACTCGTAAACTCCTCCAAAATGTTTTTTGTAGTGAGAGATTTCTCCATGGCAAACATGGCTACTGTTGCATGTTTCCGAGTAGCTTGAAAAATTGTGGCACTGTCAACACTTGCAGCTAACTTGTCTCTAAGCCCTGCAAAAGAGACCCAGTGTGCAGTGATGCACATGTAATCAACGGCTTGGCAACTGGTCCACATGTCTGTTTACAGGTGGATAGTGTGAACAGCACTCTTCTGCAAAGCTGCCCCAATCACTTCCAGCACATCTTGATGTAGTGCTGGATCCGCAACTCTGGCAAAATAGGACCAGCTAGGAATCTTCCATTTAGGGCATACAGTTGCCATGAATTCTCGAAAACCCACCCCTTCCACGAAAGAAAAAGGGAGAAGGTCCAGCGCTAACATTTTAGCCAGCAATGCATTATATAGACATGCCGTTGGGTGGTTGCATTCAAATGGCGCCTCCAACTAAAACATGCTTTTAATGGTGGTCTGAACCATTTTTTTCATTTTTTTGTTGATGATGATCCAGACTTCGTCAACCCAGTCCGGCTTATTGATGTACTTTTTCGCATTGGTGTCTCTCCCACACTCTTACTATGCCACCTAGATGTGGCCAGGGTAGAGGGTATGGGCGCTATCACTGCGGTGCTGCTGGCTGGGCTACTGTGTGTACCAGAAAAAGTGTCGCTTGCTTCTGAATCTTCACCTTCCCCCTGCATGACCCGCTCATCGTCATCAGATGCATTATCATTGGATACGTTTGGATTTGTACTTTTGGCTTTCCGGATGTTACTTAGGTGCGCCTCCCACTGGACGATGTGGTGTTTTTGGAAATGACCTCTCTGGCCTCCTGTACCATAGTTGGTACCAAGCTTACCCCGACTAACTATTGTTTTACAAATCGAACAAATAACTAGGTTTTCCACCTTTTTGCTAATACTAAAAAAGTCCCAAACTGGGGAGTTGAGATTTCTGGTGGTGGTGGTGGAGGTGCTACTCTCATTGTCAGATGAAGTGGAGGATGGGCGTGGCAGAATTTGACTCTGTTGCGCACTTACAGCACCACTACCTGAGGTAATGAAGGTTGAAATGGATGGAGGTCCATGCCGGCCCTTCTGAACAGAAAATATGGAAGCTGTAGGTCATGTTGGTGTAGTAGTTACCTGTGTTGGCGGTGGTGGTGGTACCAGTGCCACGCCACCCACATCCCGCGCAGCATTCCGGGATAGGCTCAAAATGTCTGTCTGCTGCATGCCCGCTGGGGCTGGAGTGACGAATGTGATGACTGGGTTGTCATCGTTAGACTCTTCATCAACAGCAGAAGACACCACTTCTACTTCTTCATCACCCATAACTGAAAGCCTTGCGGGACCTTACTTTTACCTAGCTTTGTCGGCTCATGGCGTGCCTCCCTCGCAGACTGAATTGTTGGAGGGTGATCTAGATCATCAGAAGGAAGGGGGCTTGAAGAAGAAGATGTACTAGCCCTCCTTTTCCTTGTTGGGGATCTGGGAGACAATGGATCATCAGGAGTGGCTTGCTCGGCTGATACCTCCGCATGAATCTCGATTTCATGATGTGCCGCTACTTCTGGAGGAACAAGTATTGTGAGCAGTTGTGGCTCTCCTTGTGCTGCTCCTTGTGCCTCTCCATGCGCCTCTCAATGTGCCTCTACTTGCACCTCTACTTGCACCTCTACTTGCGCCTCTCCTTGCGCCTCTCCTTCCACCTCTACTTGTGACTCTCCTTGCACCTCTACTTGCACCTCTACTTGCGCCTCTCCTTGCACCTCTACTTGCACCTCTTCTTGCGCCTCTCCTTGTTGCACCTGTGGTTGTCACTGCGGCTCTTGTTGAACACTCGTCAGATGATTTACACCCTGCGTTGATTGGATGCTACTTTGCGATGAGTCAACGCCAACATCACTGGTCGATGGTGAAAGAGCAATTAAAGTGGCTGTCTCTGCCGCAATCATGGACTTGGGCTTAACTTGGTGTTGTGGCACTGAGACCAATGAAGCGGAGGTGCTGCTCCCAGCTTGGTCCCCGGCGGACCCCGCTGCTGCAGGTGTAGTTTTTTTTCCTATGATAATATAACCAAGCGAAACCGCTTGTCCTCAATGCACTGTTGAAAATCCTTTTCCCACCAGTATTTGCAACAGTGCATTGAGGACAAGCGGTTTCGCTTGGTTATATTATCATATGTTTATCAGCGCATTCTGGGCATTGCGCTAACCTCAGTAGCACGCATTGAAAAGTTAACATTTTATATTGATTTGAAATTTTGTAAAACGGTGTGCCTCTCCTATTGATAATGTTTGTAGTTTTTTTCCCGCAAAAAAGTGGCAGTCGGCACACCAGTCTCCTTGGTAAGTGGTGCCACTTACTTCTTCTGCTCCTTCCTACTGGCAGTGGGACTGGCAACTTTTTTGGTAGAGGAGCTACGGCTACATTTCTTTGGGCCCATCTTCTTCAGATGTCACAACAGCAGGACGCAGTTGCACGAGTAGCAGAGTTGTCTGTGGCCACACGTGACATCACATGACATTGTGCACACACAGCAGCAGGACTTCTTCCTGGCACTACAACAAGTGATGATGTTGAGGATTCTTCCTGGTTCTCAGTATTTGTGCACCGTAAAGCAAAGAAGCCAGAGGAACATCAGTTAAATAAATGTTGTATATGGCGTGCTTCAATTAATACTAATGCTAGATATTTATATTATGATTAGCACAACACACCCAAAAACACAGAAAGACCCAAAATGAAAATTCCAATTGGAATAAAAAATGGATGTTTAAATTATTAAGAGAGACCACACTGAGAGAGTTGTTTCATGCACCCATTCATCATAACCCTAGGCCTATGTGGCCCCGCAAGCTTGCCGGCCTATGGCAAAAACTGCCAGGACTCAATAATCTACATGGCCGGGCCCTGGACCAGGCCCCAACAACACCCAAAAAATCAAAATACACACAAAAATCACCCCAATCCAATACCATCCATGCCCTAAATGATGTTTACATTCAAGATACCCCACAGAAAGACTTGGTCCATGCATCACTGAGTATCCCTGGGCAAAATAGATGAAAGCAAGGCAGACTGGGTGCAGGCCTATGGCACAAAGCACACTGCCTGGCTTCAAAAATGACCCCTAGACTCCCACCCACATGGCCAGACCCTGGACCAGGCTCCAACACCACCGCCAACATTCGAAATACACACAAAAATCACCTCAATCCAATACCATCCATGCCCTTAATGATGTTTACATTCAAGATACTCCACAGAAAGACTTGGTCCATGCACCACTGAGTACCCCTGGGCATAATGGATAAAAGCAAGGCAGACTGGGTGCAGGCCTATGGCACAAAGCACACAGCCTGGCTTCAAAAAGGCCCCTAGATCCCCATCCACATGACCAGGCCCTGGACCAGGCCTCAAAAAGACCCCCACCCACATGGCCAGGCCCTGGACCAGGCCCCAACAACACCCCCAAAAATCGAAATACACACAAAAATCACCCCAATCCAATGCCATCCATGCCCTAAATGATGTTTACATTCAAGAGACCCCACAGAAAGACGTGTCCCATGCACCACTGAGTACCCCTGGGCAAAATGTATAAAATCAAGGCAGACTGGGTTGCGGCCTATGGCACAAAGCACACTGCCTGGCTACAGAATGGCCCCTAGACTAGGGGTGGGCGGAAAATCCGTTCCGCTCGCGGATTTTGCGGATTTTCGGGAAATCCGCAATCCACGAGATTTGCGAATCTCCCGCAAAATCCGCAAATCCGCGAGCAGCGGATTTTGCTCGCACTGCTCGCACTGTTCGCGTGAGTTCGCGTGAGTTCGCGCCCCGCGAATAAGTGCAAAATTGCAGAAATACGATCTTAGCAAAACTGAAAGTAACTACTTACCAGGTTCAAAAGTTCAGGCTCATCATTAGTAGCCATTTCCTGTAGTGCTTCCTGAGGGGCCCCTCCAGAGTTCAGTTGCCAGTTGAAACTATTATGTGACCCTGCTCTGAACCTCAGAATAGTTACACATATGCCACAAAGGTCCTGAATTACAGCTAAGGGAGACAAGCAGGAGCCAGGCTGGAAGTTAAAATCCATTAATCAGCCCCTAATTCATTATTGTCAGTTGGGGCAGGGCAGGTGTTGTAACTAATTTTGCAACAATGAAAGCACTTAGCAAGTGCAAAAGATCACTAATCAGGGCGCACTAAGGAAGCAGGTGCCAGCTAAAAAAATATTCTGTGACACATTAATCAGCCCCAAATTAATTCAGGTCACTTGAGGCAGGGAAGGTGTGCTTTGCTTTGCCGAAAATAATGTACACTGGACAACCAGAGGGTGTGGTGATGAAACAGAGGGTGGCATGGGTGGGCCAGAGGGTGGCATGAGTAGTCAGAGAGTGGCAGTGGTGACAGAGAGTGGCAGTGATGAAGAAGAGTGTCCCAAACAGGCTGGACACGTAGAAACAACAAGTTCGCGAAACTTGCGACCCGACAGGTAAGTTCGCAATTTGCGAAAGTGTACAAAACCCTCGCGAACTGGCAGAAACACGGGCGAACACAAAAAAAAAAAATCTGCAAATTCGCGGGAATTCGCGGATTTTGCGGATTGCGAATCCGCAAATCCGCAAAATTCGCTAACGCGAGATCCGCAAAATTCGCTCATGCCTACCCTAGACCCCCACCCACAAGGCCAGGCCCTGGACCAGGCCCCAACAACACCCCAAAAATAGAAGTATACACAAAAATCGCCCCAATCCAATGCCATCCATGACCTAAATGATGTTTACATTTTAGAGACCCCACTGAAAGACTTGGTCCATGCACCACTGAGTACCCCTGGGCATAATGGATGAAAACAAGGCAGACTGGGTGCAGGCCTATGGCAAAAAGCACACTGCATGGCTTCAAAATGGCCCCTAAACCCCCACCCACATGCACAGGCCCAGGACCAGGCATCAAAATGGCCCCCACCCACATGGCCAGGCCCTGACCAGGCCCCACCAATACCCCCAAAAATCAAAATACACACAAAATCACCCCAATCCAATGCCATCCATGCCCTAAATGATGTTTACATTCAAGAGACCCCACTGAAAGACTTGGCCCATGCACCACTGAGTACCCCTGGGCATAATGGATGAAAGCAAGGCAGACTGGGTGCAGGCCTATGGCACAAAGCACACCGCCTGCTCCAAAATGGCCCCTAGACCCCCACCCACATGGCTAGGCCCTGGACCAGGCCTCGAAATTGCCCCAACCCACATGGCCAGGCCCTAGAACAGGTCCCAACAACACCCCCAAAAATCTAAAAATAGACACAAAATCACCAGAATCCAATGCCATCATGCCCTAAATGATGTTTACATTCAGGAGACTCCACTGAAAGACTTGGTCCATATACCACTGAGTACCCCTGGGCCTAATGGATGAAAGCAAGGCAGGCTGGGTGCAGGCCTATGGCACAAAGCACACTGCCTGGCTCCAAAATGGCCACTAGTTTCCCACCCACATGGCCAGGCCCTGGACCAGGCCTCAAAATGGCCCCCACCCACATGGCCAGGCCCTGGACCAGGCACCAACAACACTCCCAAAAATCAAAATACACACAAAAATCACCCCAATCCAATGCCATCATGCCCTAAATTATATTTACATTCAAGAGACCCCACAGAAAGACTTGGTCCATGCACCACTGAGCACCCCCTGAGCATAATGGATGAAAGCAAGGCAGACTGGGTGCAGGCCTATGGCACAAAGCACACTGCCTGGCTTCAAAATGGCCCCTAAACCCCCACCCAGATGGCCAGGCCCCAACAACACCCGAAAAATTGAAATACACACAAAAATCACCTCAATCCTTTGCCATCCATGATCTAAATGATGTTCAAATTCAAGAGACCCCACAGAAAGACATAGCCAGGCCCTGGACCAGGCCCGGGACCAGGCCCCAACAACACCCAAAAAATCAAAATACACACACAGGTACAGAAAGAGAGTGAGCTGCAGAAAGAGGCAAGAGAGTTTCATAAAGAGGCAAGAGATGTGTAGAAAGAGGCAAGAGAGGTACGGAAATAGGAAAGAGAAGTTGAGAAAGAGGTAAGAGGTGTAGAAAGAGGCAAGAGAGGAGCAAAAAGAAGCAATATAGATGTAGAAAGAGGCAAGAGTTGCAGAAAAATAAGAGTGAGCTGCAGAAAGAGGGAAGAGAGGAAGAGAGGTACAAAAAGAGGCAAATGAGGTACAGAAAGGGACAAGATGGGTGCAGAAAGAAGAGAGTGAGCTGCAGAATGAAGCAAGAGAAGTACAAAAAAGGCAAGAGAGTTGCAGAAAGAGGCAAGAGAATTACAACAATACGCAAGAGATGTGCAGAAAGAGGCAAGATAGATACAGTTAGAGAAAGAAAGGTACAAAAAGAGGAAGAAGATGTGCAGAAACAGGAATAAAGGCACAGAAAGAGGCAAGAGAGGTGAAGAAAGAATAGATTGAGCTGTATAAAGAGGCAAGAGGGGTGCATAAAGAGGCAAGAGTTGTAGAAAGAGGCATGTGAGGTGCAGAAAGAGGCAAGAGAAGTACAGAAAGAGGAAGAAAGGTGCAAAAAGAAGAAGAAGATGTGCAGAAACAGGAAGAAAGGTGCAGAAAGAAGAAAGCTTAGTGCAGATAGAGGTAAAAGAAGTGCAGAAGGAGGCAAGAGAGGTGCAGAAAGATGAGAGTGAGCTACAGAAAGAGGGAAGAGAGGTGCAGAAAGAGGGAAGCGAGATACGAAAAGAGGTAAGATTTAGAAAGAGGTAAGAGAGGTACAGAAAGAGGGAGAAAGGCACAGAAAGAGGCAAGTGAGGCACAGAAAGAGGTAAGAGAAGAACAGAATGAGGCAAGAGAAGAGCAGAAAGAGACAAGAGAGGTATATAAAGATGAAAAAAGGTACAGACAGAGGTAAGAGAGGTGCAGACAGAGGTAAGAGAGGTACAGAAAGAGGCAAAAGAGGTGCAGAAATAGGTAAGAGAAGTGCATGAAGAGGCAAGAGAGGTGCTGATTTAAGGGAGTGAGCTGCAAATAAGGGAAGAGAGGTGCAGAAAGAGGCAAGAGAGGTGCAGAAAGAACATATTGAGCTACAGAAAGAGGCAAGAGGGGTGTAGAAAGAGGTAAGAGGTATAGAAAGATGCATGTGAGGTACAGAAAGAAGCAAGAGAATAACAGAAGAAGGCAAGAATGGTGCAAGAAGAGGCAAGCGAGGTACAGAAAGGGGCAAGAGAGGTTCAAAAATTAGAGTGAGCTGTAGAAAGAAGGTAGAGATGTGCAGAAAGAGGAAAGAGGCATGCAGAAAGAGGCAAGAGAAGTGCAAAGAGAGGTACAGAAAGAGGCAAGATGGGGCAGAAAGAGGCACAAGAAGTACAGAAGGAGGCAACAAAAGTGCAGAAAGAGTAAGAGGTATCGAAAGATGCAAGAGAGGTGCATAAAGAGGCAAGAGAGATGCTGTTAGAAGGGAGTGAGCTGCAGGAAGAGGGAAGAGAGGTGCAGAAAGAGGGAAGAGAGGTGCAGAAAGAAGAGAGTGAGATACAGAAAGAGGCAAGAGAGTTTCATAAAGAGGCAAGAGATGTGCAGAAAGAAGCAAGAGAGGTGCATATAGAGGGAAGAGAAGTATAGAAAGAGGTATGAGGTGAAGAAAGAGGCAAGAGAGGAGGTAAAATAGGCAAGATAGTTGGAGAAAGGAAGCAAGAGAGGTGCAGAAAGAGGCAAGAGAGGTGCAGAATAATGAGAATGAGCTGCAAAAAGAGGGAAGAGAGGTACCGAAAGAGGCAAACAAGGTGCAGAAATGCGCAAAAGAAGTGCAGAAAGAGGCAAGAGAAGTACAAAAATAGGCAAGAAAGATGCAGAAAGAGGCAGGATTGGTGCAGAAAGAGGCAATAGAGGTACAGAAAGCAGAAGAGAGGTCCAGAAAGAGGCAAGAGAGTTACAGCAAGAAGCAAAAGATGTGCATAAAGAGGCAAGAGATATGCTGATAGAAGAAAGTGAGCTGCAGAAAGAGGGAAGAAGGTGCAGAAAGAGGCAAGAGAGTTGCTGAAAGAGGTAAGACTTAGAAAGAGGCAAGAGAGGTGCAGAAAGAGGGAGAAAGGTATAGAAAGAAGCAAGTGAGGCACAGAAAGAGGCATGAGAAGAGCAGAAGGAGGCAAGAGAAGAGCAAAAAGAGACAAGAGAGGTATATAAAAAAGAAGAAAGGTGCTGACAGAGGTAAGAGAGGTGCATAACGAGGCAAGAGGGGTACAGAAATAGGTGAGAGAAGTGCATGAAGAAGCAAGAGAGGTGCTGATATAAGGGAGTGAGTTGCAGAAAAAGGGAAGAGATGTGCAGAAAGAGGCAAGAGAGGTGCAGAAAGAACATATTAAGCTGCAGAAAGAGGCAAGAGGGGTGCAGAGAGAGGTAAGAGGTGTAGAAAGATACATATGAGGTACAGAAAGAGGCAAGAGAAGAACAGAAGGAGGCAAGAGAGGTGCAAGAAGAGGCAAGCGAGGTGCAGAAATTAGAGAGTGAGCTACAGAAAGAAGGAAGAGAAGTGCAGAAAGAGGAAAGAGACATGCAGAAAGAGGCAAGAGGCAAGAGAAGTGCAAAAAGAGGCAAGAGAGGTATAGAAAGAAGCAAGATAGGGGCAGAAAGCAGAAGAAAGGCCCAGAAAGAGAAAAGAGACATACAGAAATAATAGATTGAGCAGCAGAAAGAGGCAAGATGGGTGCAGAAAAAGGTAAGAGGTGTAGATAGAGGTAAGCAAGGTACCAAAAGAGGCAAGAGATGTACAGAAAGAAGAAGATGTGCAGAAAAATGAAGAAAGGCAAAGAAAGAAGCAAGAAAAGTACAGAAAGAGGCAAGAGAGGTGCAGAAAGAGGCAAGATAGGTACAGAAGGATGAGAGTCACCGCAGAAAGAGAGAAGAGAGGTACAGAAAGTGGTAAGTGAGATGCAGAAAAGGGGAAGAGAGGTGCAGAAAGTAGAGAGTGAGCTGCATAAAGAAGCAAGAAAAGTACAGAAAGAGGCAAGAGCGGTGCAGAGAGAGGCAAGAGAAGTGCAGAAAGAGACAAGAGAGGTGCTGATAGTAGAGAGTGACCTGCAGAATGAGAGAAGAGAAGTGCAAAAAATGGCAAGAGAGGTACAGAAAGAACAGATTGAGCTGCAGAAAGAGGCAAGAGGGGTGCAGAAAGAGGTAAGAGAGGTACAGAAAGAAGCAAGAGAAGTGCAAAAAAGGCAAGAGAGGTGCAGAAAGATGCAAGATAGGGGCAGAAAGAGGCAAGACAAGTGCAGAAAGTTAAGAGGTGTAGAAAGAGGCAAGAGAGGTAAAGATAGTGGAAGAAAGTTGCAGAAAAAGGCATGAGAAGTTCAGAAACAGGCAAGAGAGTTGCAGAAAGACGAAAGGTGAATAAAGAGGCAAGAGAAGTGCAGAAAAAGGTCAGAGGTGTGGAAAGAGGCACGAAAGGTGCAGAAAGGGGAAGAAAGGTACAGAAAGATTTAAGAGAGGTACAGAAAGAGGAAGAAAGGTGCAAAAAGAGGAAGAAGATATGCAGAAACAGTAAGGAAGGTGCAGAAAGAAGTAAGAAAAATGAAAATGAAGAAAGAGGCAAGAGAGGTACGGAAAGAGAGGTGCAGAAAGATGAGAGTGAGCTGCAGAAAGAGGTAAGAGAGGTGCAGAAAGGAGCAAGTGAGGTGCAGAAAGGGGCAAGAGAGTTGCAGAAAGTAGAAAGGTGCAGAAAGAGGCAAGAGAAGTGCAGAAAGAGGTAAGGAGTATAGAAAGAGGCAAGAGATGTGCAGAAAAGGGAAGAAAGGTGCAGAAAAAAGCAAGGGAGGTGCAGAAAGAGGCAAGAGTGTTGCAGAAAGAAGAAAGGTGCAGAAAGAGGCAAAAGAGGTACAGAAAGAGGCAAGAGAGGTGCTGATAGTAGCGAGTGACCGACAGAATGAGAGAAGAGAAGTGACTGACCACTGTACCAGGACTCTCACGCACCTTAAAGAAAACTCCGGGAGATTGCCTGTTCTTCCTGCTGAGCCCGCACTGCCGCACACTGTCTCCTCCTGCCGCCGCAGCCTAATCAACATCGGAGCTCGGCCGCAGTGGGTGTGGAGGCCGAGGGGGCACTACAAACACCACAAGCCTCCGCGGCCGGAAGCTGCCAGCACCCGTGACAGGAGGCGCTTAAAACTACAGACAGCCCCTGTGAAGCGGGGGACTGACCACTGTACCAGGACTCTCACGCACCTTAGAGAGAACTCCGGGAGATTGCCTGTTCTTCCCTGCTGAGCCCGCACTGCCGCACATGGTCTCCTCCTGCCTCCGCAGCCTAATCAACATCAGAGCGCGGCCGCAGTGGGGGGGAGGATGAGGGGGGAATACAAACAACACAACCCTCCACGGCCGGAAGCCGCCAGCACCCGCGCCAGGAGGCGCTTAAAACTACGGACAGCCCCAGTGGAGCGGGGGACTGACCACTGTACCAGGACTCTCACGCACCTTAGAGAGAACTCCTGGAGATTGCCTGTTCTTCCCTGCTGAGCCCGCACTGCCGCACACCGTCTCCTCCTGCCACCGCAGCCTAATCAGCATCGGAGCTCGGCCACAGTGGGGGGGGAGGGGACTACAAACACCACAAACCTCCGTGGCCGGAAGCCACCAGCACCCGTGCCAGGAGTCGCTTAAAACTACGGACAGCCCCTGCGTCGCAGGACCGCGCGCGCGCCAAGCCGGGCTAAGCCCAGGCAAAGGGCGGGCAGACTGTGGCCATCTGGGGACGGAGGAGGATGGGACGGGCTACCCCCCTAACTTCATGACATCTATGACCCAACAGTATTGTTGTTTATTCTAAATTTTCACTTGGTTGCATTGATTTGGGGTAAGGGGTACACTATTCTGGCTTTTGAATGCAGTTTCTATCCCGCGAACAATGACTAAAATTATTCGAAGGGTGGTGGTGGTGTCGGGACAATGGAAGCATTTCTTAAAAGGGCTGAAGTGGAAATTAACAAGGAGATAGCACTTGTAGAGAGGAGACTCTCACTAGAGCCATTACAAAGCCAAAATTCTAACCCTGATTTTGCAGTGGTCCTAGATGCCTCCGATAATATATGTCCTAACCCTGATTACCCACAGGTGCTGGTACCGCCCTCCCTGGACGACAGCGAGGCAGTTTTGCAAATTTCAAACTCAGATGGTTCATCTATATCTAACCCCACACCCTCCCCTCCCTCTACACGTACTAGGCAGTCACGACTACCTCCCGGGCTAGAAAGAAAGACCAAACTATGAAGAGAAAACCTCAGGGCCCCCCGAAGGGTAGCCACCAACAAGCAAAATTAGCAAAAAACAAAAATTCTGCAACTGGGTCAGGTGAAAATCTAGAAAACTTTATCCCTCAAATGTTTCGCCCAGTGCCCAAACCCAGGTCTGATACACAATCTTTTCCTCCAAATGGCCCCATTGAAGGAACCATGTCTGATCTGATCGGGCACATGGAGGAGCTATTCGGATCCTTTCTTCGTCCAGTAATGAAGAAACATGAGATGATAGAATGTCGGCTGGACTTAACGGAAAATCATCTTAGAAATGAACGTTTGCCTACCAAAGGGGCTCAGAAAATATCAGCATTAACTGCTAAAACACCACTTGCTCCTGTAGGTTTAAATCCCAACGACCCAGGAAGTTCAAAGATCATTAGCACTAATGTCCCCATAGCCCCGGATCTTCTTCTAGTTACACCAACCATTAATCCTCCAGCTCAGTCTTCCCCCAAGGGCCCGAGTGGGAGATTATTTCCAAATGTGAATAATTCCTCAAAGGAAGCTACTCTTCATCTACCCCCGGAGGCTTGTCCATATACTGTCATTCTGGCTAATGTTCCCAAGCTTCCAGAAGGTGAGGTAGAGCACTGGTCAACGTTGAAAAATAAGGCCCTACACTTCGTGAGTATTAAAACAGTCTTGGGAGAACATTTATATGCTAATTTCAAGATGGTACGCAGAGTATCTTGGTTGGGTCACTCAAACAAGGGAATGCGGGGGGACTGTGTTATTGTAAATTTTAGTTCACCTGAATTGGTCAGAATTATTCTTAGGCAGACTGGATCATTTAGGATTCATCAGGACTCTGTAAATGTCCTTCCACTGGGCTATTTCTACCGTCCACATTCTGAATTTGGAATATACACAAAGGGCTTGCCACTAGTTGCCCCCTTAACTAGTACTCTTCTACTAAGCAATAGATTTGAGATTTTTAATTCTCTAGATTGTAAAGACTGACTCCCTTTAGCTAAGGAGGGGGACCATGATGAATTATGGCCTCTCAGAAAAGTGATACAACTTTGCCCCATGGTAAATATTCTACCAGAGGATTCCACCTCCTGTGGGATTGATGGTCTAGCAAAGAGTAGTACTGACCCAATTCATGAATTAGTAAAGGTCATTAAATGTGGGGGTATTACTTTAAAGGAGGGCAAGGATGGCACCGGATCCTCTGTTCAACCCAACAGTGCTAAACATCCATATGTATCCACCCTGGTCTCATGGAATGTGGCAGGGCTGAGAAGTAAACTAACATCCCTGGATTGGCTAGCCTTTTCAGATACCAGGGATATAATCCTTCTCCAGGAAACATGGCAGGTGACCCCGGAATTCAAGCAAGGATACTTAAACTTTTATATTCCGGCTAGTCCTAGTTTGCGGGGGAGACCAAAAGGAGGCCTACTTACATGGGTAAAGCAGGATAGTAGGTATTCTACTTCCCAGTTGGTTACTAATAGCCCAGAGATTTTGTTAATTAAACTTAAATGTCCTGATTATAAAGACCTATTTGTTTTTATTATTTACTCCACGGGGCTACCAGGTGGCAAATCTACTGAAGTAGTCGTCCAATTAGATGCTCTTCTTGAGCGTTATTGCTCAAAGGGTGATAATATTGTAGCTGGAGATTTTAATTGTTGTTTCGAACCTCTAGACAGCTATGACATAGACCTCACGCTGGAAGAGGCTTATATCTGGAATATACCTCAGTTGATAATACCACCTATCAAAAGATGGACAGAGGCCGCGCTGCAACTTAAAGTCCTATGTGTAGAGCATGGCCTATGTGCCACGAATGGAAGAACGGGTTCTGACAAACAGGGTGCATCTACCTTTAACAATGGTGTTTCCAATAGCCGTATAGATTATATCATCGCTAATAAAGAGAATTGGGCTAGTATTGAGGATATGCGGATAGTGGAAAGAGTAGAGAGCGATCACGACCCATTAATCCTATCATTTAGGCTATTTGAACTACCCAAAAGCGAGGGGCAATCTGATTGTGTGGAAATAGCCCTCTCAAATGACTATAGTCGAGTAAGATGGGCTAATTGTGTAATGAATGAAGAAAGTATTGTTCTATGAGGGATCTGACTCTCCAGGCTATAGAGGAACTTCAGAATAACTCCACTGTGGAGGAAATTGTATCAAATACTGGCCTAATCCATGATTTTTTTAAATCAGTTAAGATGTTTTTGCATTAAAAAGGTGACTAAAAACAGAGTAGGCCACTAAGTAAGGAAGATCAATGGTATGGCAAGACTTGTAGAGTAGTGTATAAGGCCCTATCAGATGCAGTTAAAACCAAAGATATAGTTAGGATTAAGACTGCCCGAGTCATGTATAAAAAACCCCAATATAAAGCAAAACGTGACTGGGACGAAGAATATTGGAGGGATTTGCTGAGTGCCAGTAGCGAAAGATCAAACTGCTCCTTTTGGGACATGGTCAAATGGGGAAGGGGGTTAAAACGGGTGAACCTATTTATTATGTTTCACCTAATGCCTGGGTTTCTCACTATGCATCCCAGTTTGCGTCTATAGACAAAGATGGTGATGAACGTGAGGTTTTTTTCTAATATAACCCAGGGTACAAATCATCTTTCCTTTACTAGAACAGATGTTATTAAGATTCGGAACATTATCCCAAAAGCTAGAGCTCCAGGCCTAGACTCAGTCCCAGCAGACCTCTTCATGCATGAAAAGGATCTTTGGGCTTCCTATATCCAGTTGTTAATAAATGGCATTGCTATGGGCTCACCTATACCAGAGTCCTGGGCGGGCGCCGAGATCATCCCAACTTTTAAGAAGGGGGAGTGCTCGGACCCAGGAAATTGCAGGCCAATTAGCCTTATAGCATGCATACAAAAGGTGGTGGCGAGGCTTTTACCACAGCGTATCCAGGGCTGGATAGAAACTGACGATGTTCTATTGCCGCTCCAGGCCGGATTCCGTAGCCATACCAGTACGGTTGACCAAGCTTTTAGATTTGTCTTAATATATTGGTGAGTAGTGTTGGTAGGGGGGTATGCTGTTTGCAGCCTTTGTTTATCTTAAATCAGCGTTCGATCTGGTGCCACGCGCAAAATTGTGGGCAGCGCTAAAATGTTCAGGGTACCCCTTTGGATATCCTGTCCCTCTTAATTAGACTACATGATGACAATTTTGCCCGAGTACGTTGGAACCAGCAGGGGAGTGTAATCGACAAATTTCCTATCGCAAGGGGAGTCCACAAAGGGTGCGTGCTAGCCCCTACACACTTCTCACTGTACATCAACAGGGTGATCAGCTACTATGAACAGCAACCAACTGATACACCGAAGTTGGATGGTAAGCTGATCCCCCTGTTGATGTTTGCAGAGGACACGCTATTAATTTCAAAAATGCAACAGGGCCTCCAGAAGGCCATTGATGTTTTTGAAGTCTTCTGCAATGACCATGGACTTGTCATTATTACAACTAAGACTAAGTTCATGGTCTTACATAAAAATATCAAAAAGAAAGGAGGTCTCCTCACAATTCCGATTAGGGACGAGGAGTAATAGGCAACAAAACAGAACTGTTCCCTGTATGTCCAAAAAGTGGAACATTATATATGTACCTCCATAACTCAAGAACCCACTAGAATTGCAACCACATTTCAAATGAAAAAAGTATCAAAATTAAACATTCGATCAAAGCAATATTTAAAAATTGTACAATTTATTCCATATAGTACAGTATCTAATACACAAAATACAGTGCCACACTATCAAGTTAAAAATGTGTCAATTCACATGAAGAACAATAAAATACAGGTTGTCGACGCAGCGATTCAGTTTTTGTGATAACACCTTCATCAGGACAAGGTTCTTTTTATAAAAAAAAATGTTTTGAGTTATTTTCCTCTGTTATCAATTTGAGGGTCTTTTCTTAATCTTCCAAATCACCTCTTCCTATCTAGGTGTTTCTCTTGATTTAAAATGATTCAGGTTTCATCTTCAGTCACAGATACCTTCAATTTTGCTGTGATCACGACTATACGAGGTGCAAGAGGAGCAGGGAGGGCGATTACAAACAGAAAGAGCCGGCGAATTAAAAGAGACCGCTCCAATTAGACAACTGAGGAGGACATCGCGATTATCGAATAATCCAGTCACGCGCAGTCCCATAGGCTGAAACCCTGATCTTAAGGCTACAAATCAACACAATACGGTGGCTCCCTTGACCTCTAAATAGAACACATATCACAGCAAAATTGAAGGTTTATGTCATGAGAAAAAAGAGTGCTCATGTACGTCATTTAAACCTGTCCGACTGTACGTGAGTGAAGAAGCTCGAAATGGAAAAAGTTTTCTAATTAAAGTCATTGCAACTTATCTACAGAAAAGAACTGAGTCATCGCTCTCTTGTGTTGTTACCGCTCCAACTGGGTTGGCAGCATATAACATTAAAGGAATTACTTTACATCATTTATTGATGCTGCCAGTAGAGCATGATAATAAATTACAATACCACAAGCTATCTGGAGAAGCTTGTTGAGAAGTTTCCAGAGTCCTGAAGAAAATGAAACTTCTTATCATTGATGAGGTAAGCATGGTATCAAATGTAATGCTTGCTTTTTTGCATTTAAGAATGCAACAAATTCTTAAAACAGAGTATGATGTGTTATTTGGAGGCAAACACATCATTGTTGTTGGAGATCTACTGCCGCTAACTCCTGTGAAAGGACAACCAGTGTTCAAAATGCTTACGCATGAAGATACCAGAAAGTGCCTAGGAAGCAGTGGGAATGTTAATATATGGTTATATTTTAAATATGCAGAACTGCTTCAAAATATACGACAGGCAAAGGATGAAGATAATAAAAATATTCTTCAAGATATAAGAATTGGAAAAGTAAGTGAACATGACAAAGAAGCTTTACAGGCACGATTAATTTCTAATTTTTTTCCAAACGAAAATATTCTCCCAGAGAATATATATAGGAAAATTGCTGAAAACAAATCTGTGATATGCTTGATGCCAACTCTGCAAGAATGTTCAATCTTCAACAACAAAATGTTAAAGTTAGAAAATCAAGAGATTGTAAAACTGGAAGCTATTGATAAAATAGAGCATGAAAGAGCTACTATTATTTTGTCAGAAATGTTGAACTCAAAATTGGATTCTTTAGAGAAGACAATATCTAAAACTGCTGGTTTTGAAAAGAGTCTATATGCCTGTTTAAATTGTCGTATAATTTGACGACGGAATTTACATGTGGAAAGAGGTTTAGTAAATGGAGCAATGGGTCATGTTGTTGATTTTGTGAATTACCGAAATAGAGATGAAATAGAATTTTTGAAAATTACATTTGTTGGAATTGAAGAAGTACAACAATTGAGTTGTTGTTCTGCTCGATTTTTGCTTGTGAAAAATGTATATGTCTGCTGAAAACAGTTTCCTGTTTGTTTGGCATATGCAGTGACTATTCATAAATCTCAAGGTTTAAGAGTAGATAGTGCTTTGGTGAATATTGGAAGTTCTGTGTTCAAGGAGGGTATGGCATATATTGTTTTATCTCGAGTCAGAACTGTATCTGGATTATACTTGATTGATTTTGATGAGACAAAGATTAGTGCAGATCCAAATTGTGTAAAAGAATATAATAGGTTAAGAAGAGAATATGCTCCAAATTTACCTCAACATCCTTTATTTGAAAAGCGTGTGGTAGGCCGAAAAAGAAGAAATGAGCAAAATTGTAGTGAGGTTGTAGCAAAAAGAAAAAAACTAGATGAACCAGTAATTGTAAGCAGAAAAGAAAAGGATTCTGTTGAAGATGTTGTTGGACTTCAGTTTGAAAACAGTTCTGGTGTCAACTGCTATGCTAATGTAGTGGTTAATGTTGTTTATTTTACCAAACTTTACAAGAGCAGATTGTTGAAAATCGGGATCAAACATTTTGTTGTTTGTTGAATACTGTGTTTCAGAAATGGAGCAGTGATAAAACAAAAATAGAAAGTGTTTCTGATATTCGAAATGTTTTAGACATATGTTCTGGTCTAAATCAATTTTCACAGAATATTCAGCAAGATTGTCAGGAATATCTAATGTATATGCTTGTTGTATTGCAAGATGAAGGTGTAGATGTTGAAAATCTTTTTGGCCTTTCTTATAAATGGCAGCATGACTGCGACTATTGTTCCTTTTCAAGTAGTACCACTGAAAGATTTATATTTTTGACTTTATCAGACTGCAAATCAGTGTCTTTTAATAATCTAGTTAGAGAAGCAAATCAAAACATGGTCTGTACCCAATGTAACTCTGCAATGCTATCAACATTATTTATACAAAGATATGGACAGTATGTAATTTTAATGTTCCAACGATGTAGACCTGATGGAACTAAATTGACAACTTTAATAAAAAATGTTGTGGCTTCTCAATTATCAATTTCAGGAAGAACCTTTGTTACTGCAGCAATTATTTTCCATGATGGTCCTTCTACAACATCAGGACATTACACAGCTTATTTAAAACGTCAAAAAGGCTGGACGTATTGTAATGATACTCAATTGACATTCAATCAACGTTTGCCTTTTGACTAACGAAATTCTTACCTAGTGTTTTTACAACCAAAATTTTAGGGAACGTAATTGGCTTAGGAAGATTAGAGCAGTTAATAAAAGTTAGTCTGCTGTTCAAAATTACTTTGTGAGTGAGAGTGATCAAGATAATAAAAAATTTGTAGTTCTCATAGAGGTAGTGTAAGTGTATCACATAGTGAGTGATATCAGTATTATAGGAAATGTTGATCATAAGTGAGAAACAGGTGGAAATATAACTATTGTTAGATGATCGAATAGATGTTGGAGCTTTTCATTCAGAAAGTCGGGTAAATGGAAGTTTAAAAGTACTATTAAGTAATTCCCAAAAAAAGGACTTTCCATATACTATTTGGCCTCGTGGAAAAGTAAGTGAATCAAAAATGAGTATTTCGGGTAAATGTTCTTAATATATGTTTGTATATTACTTTACTTTGAGAGTATAATAATTACATACTAATATTTTATTAGTTTGTGATTGTTGAAATGTACATAAGAAATTGTTGTTTGGAAGAACACATTTAAGATATGTTTTTTTCAAAGTTTTACATTATTTATTGAAACGTTGTATGGGTTTTTTAAACATAATCTTTTTGATTGTGTTTTTTTATACCCACTGTCATATGATGAGTAGTATTGAACTCACTGTTTTTAGTGAAATTTAATATATTCTGAGAACAGCAAAATAAATCATATAACATATTGTACAAGTTATTTTGTATTGTGAAATATATATTATACTCCTTACGCTTACTCACCTTTATCCATCCTCTATCACCCCTCTTTACTCACCCTCACTGCTCTTCTCTCACCCTCCTTTACCCCCGTTCCTTTACTCCGCTTCCCTCACTACCCCTCATTCCCCATTCCTTCACTCCCCTTCCCCTCTCTCCCCTCCCCAACTTTCCTGCTCCCAGTCCCTCTGCTTCACTCCCCTTCCCCTCTCTTCCCTTCCTTTACTCCCTCACTCATTCTCCTTCTCTCACTCAACTTACTCCACTTCACTTACTCCTTCTCTCACTCCCTCTGTTCTCTCACATCCTCACTCCCCTCCCCTCACTCTCTCTCTCTTACCCTCACTCTCTCTATCCCCTCACTTTGTCACTCCCCCTTCCCTCACGCTCACTCCCTTTAACTTACCAACACTTCCTCACTTACCTTTCTTTGCTCCCTCACTCAGTCCTCTTCTCTCACTCCTTTTTTCACTCCCTCTATCTCCCCACTCCCTCATTCCCCTTGCCTTACGGTCACTCGCCTTTATCCACCCTCATTCACCCCTCTTTCCTCCACCTCACTGCCCTTCTCTCACCCTCCCTCACACCCGTTCCCTTACTCCACTTCCCTCACTTATCCTCATTCTCCATCCTTAACTCCCCTTCCCCTCACTCTCCTCCCCCACTCACCTTTTCCCAGTCTCTCTGCTTCACTCCCCTTCCCCTTCTTTCCTTCCTTTGTTCCCTCAGTAATTCCCCTTCTCTCACCCACCTTACTCCACTTTACTCACTCCTTCTCTCACTCCCTCTGTCCTCTAACTTCCTCACTCCTCTTCCCTCACTCCCTCTCTGTTACCCTCACTTCCTCTGTCCCCTCACCCTCTCACACCCCTTCACTCACCCTCACTCACCTTCCATCCCTCACTGTCGGGAACGCACCCTCACTCACTCCCCCTTCCCTCTCACTCACTCCCGTTCCCTTACTCTCCTTTCCTCATTTAGTTTTGCTAACTCACATTCTTTTAGTCCCTTACTCACCTTCACTTCATTTCTCTCTCCCTCTTTCCCTCTGTGTCACTCAATCTAACCGCCTCATTATCCTCTCAGTCATTTGCTCTCCCTCTATTTCTCTTTCCCTCTCTCTGTCCTTCACCGTTCCTTTGTTTCCTTTTCTGTTTCCTTTACTCCTACTTTCTCTCTTAGTACCCTTTTATGACTTTTAATCTCCTGCCTTGTATCTTGTATTTTGAAATATATATTATAAATATTATAAATTATTTTTTTTCTCTTCCACAGATATTACATTTAGTAAAAATATGTAATTAAGTTTACATTACTTATAAGGTAAGTTTGACAAACAAAATTTAGATTCTCATCACTCTTTTCCTCAACCTCACTGCTCTTCGCTCACCCTCCCTCACCCCCTTCCCTTACTCCGCTTCCCTCACTTATTCTCATTCCCCATGTTCACTCCCCTTCCCCTCTCTCACCTCTTCCACACTCAACTTCTTTCAGTCCCCCTGCTTCACTTCCCTTCCCCTATCTTCCCTTCCTTCACTTTGTCACTCATTCTCCTTTCCTCTCTCACTGTACTCCAATTCATTCACTCCTTCTCTCACTCCCTCTGTCCTCTCACTTCCTCACTCCTCTTCCCTCACTCCCTCTGTCTTACTCTGACTCCCTCTGTCCCCTCACTCTTCACTTCCCTTCACTCACCCTCACTCACCATCCATCCCTCACTATCATCAACTCACCCTCACTCACTCCCCCTTCCTTCTCCCTCACTCCCCTTGCCTTACTCTCACTCCCATTACTTTATCCTCCCTCACCTTCCTTCCCTCAATATCAATCCCCTTTTTTCACCTTTACTCATTCCTTTCCCTCACTCCCTGTCACTCTCCTTTGCTCACTCCACTTCGACTCACTCCCGTTCACAACTCACCTTCCCTCTCTCCCCTTCTGTCATTTGTTCTCTCTGTCACTTTCTCCCCTTCATTCAGTCATTTTATCCATTCATTTATCCAGTACACATTCATTGAAAAAAAGAATGACACAATATATAAGGAATATAGCTCTTTTTTGAGAATTGGAGCTAGTTCTAAAAATAACTTTTTTTTTCTTCTTTTTTTGTTTTTAATTTTTTTTCTACTTTTTAGGAACAATTTTACATTCTTGGGGGATTTTTTTCAGGACAAAAACAAAACAAGGGAATACAAAACTGCTCAACAGGAGCAAAAAACAGGGGAAAAATTAGGGCTGGGTAGAGCAGTGGTGTTTCTCCTTCTTTCGAACAATTAGTTCAATGCTCTGCTCCCCGTAGCAAAGCAGTTGATCACGCTGTTTGCAGTGTATTTTCAAATCTGCAAACACCGGCTGTACGTTGGGGATTCAAGTTGCTGTTGTTCCTCTCACAGACGAAGTAGATGCTTCGGTGGAGGCGCCATCTCTTGGGGGATTGCGTGCCAGGTCCCTGGTGCTCTTCCTAGCAAAGTTGTTAGGATGCCTCCTTTCCACATGCCGGATCAAGGTGGCATTCCCAAAACTGTATTTTCTTGTGGGATTCCCACGTGACAGAGTTGTGCCACATATCCGGCACGTTTCCTTTGCAGCATTGCATTTCTTTTCCCCCTCTGGGAAAGTAAAGAACTTCCAAATGAAATGCTCTTTAACTTTTCTTTGGGGGGGTCCTCAGTCAGGACTTCCACATCAGAATCTGTGGAGGGGTCCTGGGAAGCAGACATCTTTAAAAAATGAGTGCTAGTAGTATGACAAACAGGCAAGAGGTGTTCTCTCAGCAATTGCAAAGAGGTAGTTAGGGAAATGGGTGAGGACTTTCCATAGTTGTGAAAAAAACTGTTATGAATCAATCAAAAGTGTTGTTTTTAGGTCACATGGCTTGACGCGCGCTTACGCTGTGTGCTCCGGGGTGCTTACGGGGGCGCTTAGGCGGCACGTACGTAGGCACTTACAGAGGTGCTTCCGGGGGTGCTTATCAATGACGTTTTGCTCGATTTTCAGAAATGTGTTTAAAGTTCAAATACGGTTTTTAAAATTCAAAAATACTACTTTTATGAGTATGCCACTGAATGTCTTTCATTATTATTTACTTTAAATACATAAATATTTTTTTTTCCGCTTGCGGGAATTTCGCTCACAGTACATATACGGATGCGTTACGGGTGCGCGCACACTGAGCGCACCAGGGTTTAAATATTAAAAAAACAGGAAAAATACATTCAAAAATGAATATTACAAAAATATAGAATATTGGAATAATTAGAAAAAATGATATTAATTAATAGCTATAAAAATTTGCTATTAGAAAAACGTAATAATTCACTTAAAAAACCGTAGGTTTCAAACTCTTTATAGTTAGGAATTAACATTAAAAAAACCTTTGAAATTCACTGAAAAAACCATAGGCTCAACACTCGTTATAGTTAGGAATTAGCATTTAAAAAACCTTTGAAATTCATTAAAAAAACCATAGGTTTCTCACCAGTTATAGTTAGCTGAACATTTTATCCATACAAAACCATTGAAATTCCCACGTTATAGTTAGTTGGACTCACTATAACTCGCACGCCCGCAATGCACTGCTGATGACTTCACATATTACATCACTCATGACATGGTCAGTGACATCACTCATGACATCACTGATGACATCTGAAATGTCATCACAGATTCACAGATTACCCTTTTTGTTAAATGGTGTAAATCCGTTCAGTAGTTCCTGAGAAAATCAAAAGTAAAATCATAGATATATCTAAAGATGAAATACCGTACTCTGTACTGTACTCTGTAGTGTACTCCGTACCTTCCCGAGCACGAGCTGCATGCTAATTGGCTGTCAACACTTCAAACCAGGAAATGTTGGCAGCAAAACACGCAAAGGGGCCAGGGTAGAAACACCCTGACCCCCTAGGCCTGCTCAGGGGGTCAGGGTGTTTTTTTGTGAAAACCGCGGGATACGCGTAGGGACGCGTACCCGTGAAAAAAACAAAAAACCTGGTATGCTTTTTTTCAAAAAAGCCCCCGGGGGGATCAAATCCCAGGGGCATAGTGAAAAAAAGTGTGGGGGGCCCCAATCCCACCCACACTGCCCCAGGGACCACCACCCCCAAGGCAAAGGAATTATATTAGAGGGGGCACACGGGCCACCCCGCAGCCCCAGGGACTGCCACCCCCCGGGGCTTGCTTATGTATGTTGGGGGGCCTCTAAGGCCCCCGAGCCCCGGGGACCCCCCAGGGCTTTATTTTGTAGTATGCAGGGGAGCTCATGGCCCCCCACAGCCCCAGGGACCGCCAGCCACCGGGGCTTCATTTTTCAAAATAAAAAAAATAAACCTGTGTGGGGGGATTAAGCGCCCCCACACGCCCGCGGACCGCCACCCCCGGGGCGTTTAACAGGTGGGAGAGGGCCGCGCAGCCCCCCTCCTGGAGCCCTTGATGGCCCTGGGGACCACCACCCCCTATGGCCGGCTCCTGCAGTGTCCCGGGGTGTCTACCCCCGGGACTCTGCTTTTTGATGTGGTAGGGTGGGAGCATCGCGGCTCCCACCCTACCACAGCAAACTGCTTTGATTTTTGAAAGAGAGAGCATGAAACCTGCTCTCTCTTTAAAATATCAAAGCATATTGCTTTTCTGCATGGGGAGCAGCATGGTAGCTGTTCCCCAAGCAGAGAAGCAATGCCGGCTCCGCAGGATTCAAGGAGCCAGCAGGGACCGTGGGGGGCTTGGGTACGCCCCATGGTCCCCAACAGAGGGGGCAGGCCCCGGGGGATGGGGTCCCTGGGGCTATAAGTTGCCCAGGAGTGGGGCCACACGGCCCCCCAAGCATTAAAAAATAAATAAATAAAAATAAAAAAAGGCCGGCTCCGGGGGATGGGGTCCTTGAGGCCTTAAGGGGGCATAGCAGGGGGGCATAGGAGGGGGGCAGCCCCCCTCCACAAAAAAAAATAAAAGTTGGCCATGCCCCGGGGATGGGGTCGCCGGGGCCGGGATTGGCCACGGGAGGGGGGCCAAGTGGCCCCCTTCCCGTAAAAGAATTTAACATTTTTAAAAAAAATGAATTGGGGGAAGGCCCTGTGGCATGGGGTCCCCAGGGCCAAAAAAACAGAAGAAGAAGGGGGCTACACAGCCCGCCCTTCTTAAAAGTATATAAAAAAAGTGATTGGGAAGGCCACGCCCCCTCCCTGCACCTCTCTGCAAACGTGCCCCCTGGCATGTTTGCAGAGGTGGAACTAATTCCACTTGCATACTGGGGGTCCCTGGGGTCCAACTAGCCCACCATGAGCCTCCAGTATGGGCCAGGGGGCTCCCTTGCAGAGAGGTGTAATGAGACCACGCCCCTTTTTACACCTCTCCGCAATGCAGCCACCTGGCGCATACTGGAGGTTGCTGGTGGGCTAGTTAGCCCCCAGGGACCCCAGTATGCAAGAGGAATTAGTTCCCCTCTGAAAAAGCGCCAGGGGTCTGCGTTGCAGAGAGGTGTAAAAAGGGGCATGGCCTCATTACACCTCTCTGCAATGCAGCCCCCTGGCGCATACTGGAGGTTCCTGGTGGGCTAGTTGGACCCCAGGGACCCCCAGTTTGCAAGGGGAATTAGTTTCTCCTCTGCAAACGTGCCAGGGTGCTGTGTTGCAGAGAGGTGTTCTGAGGCCACGCCTATTTACACCTTTCTGCAACACAGCTCCCTGGCGCATACTGGAGGTTCCTGGTGGGCTAGTTGGCCCCCAGGAACCCCCAGTATGCAGGGGGACTTACTCCCGCAACTTAGAACGCGTTACGGGGCATGTTTGCACAGTGGTGAAGGTAGGGGGCGGGGCTTGAGGTGAAATGTGTGAAAACACGCCCTGTGGCGCATTTTAGGTTGGGGAATATATTCCTCTTCAATCCAGAGGTCCCCTAGGGGCCAACTAGTCCAACAGGCACCTCCAGTAAGCGTCACCGGGCTACGTTGCAGAGTGTTGAACAAAGGGGGCGTGCCCTCTGAACACCTCTCTGCAACGCAGCTCCCTGGCGCATACTGGAGGTACCTGGTGGGCTAGTTAGCTCACAGGTGACCTCAGGATTGAAGAGGAATATATTCCCTCAACCTAAAACGCGCCACAAGGCGTGTTTGCACACATGTCAACTCAGGCCCCGCCCCCTTCTTTCACTATTCAGCGAAATATTCCTCTAAAATCAGCCGAAGTACGAAATCCGATTTACTCACCTGTTATCACGAAAGACGTCAGTGCTCCATCTTTGAGCCCAGGACCCACCCTGAAGAGTAAATGTAACCATATTTACAGTAACTTGAATTTCCTTCCATCGGCTAACATTGACTGGTTTCACTTGGAAATTTTTCAGAGTGTGCAGTTCTGGAACTTACAAAAATTCCTCAAAAATCAGCTGAACTACGAATTCCGATTTACTCACCTGTTATCAGGAGAGACCTCAGTGCTGCATCTTTCAGCCCACTACTGATCCTGAAAAGTAATTCTAATTGTAGTTACAGTAACTTGAATTTCCTTCCACAGGCTAACATTGACTGGTTTCACTTGGAAATTTTTCTAAGTGTGAAGTTTTGGAAGTTTAAAAAGTTCCTCAAAAATCTGCCGAACGACTAATTCTGACTTACTCACCTGTTATCAGGAGAGACCTCAGTGCTGCATCTTTCAGCCTACTACTGATCCTGAAAAGTAATTCTAATCATAGTTACAGTAACTTGAATTTCCTTCCATAGGCTAACATTGACTGGTTTCACTTGAATGAATGAAGGCAGTATTATAATGCGCAGACTTAGCCCATGGTCATCAAGGCGCCTAACCAAAATGAAAACATGATATGTGAGCCGAAGACCAGCTTATAGATACGCCTCTGCAAAAAGCCAGGTTTTTAATGCTTTCCTGAAAGGTCTGATAGAGGGTTGTGTTTTTAATTCCGGGGGAGGGTGTTCCACAACTTGGTGGCCAGAACAGAGAAGGCCCTTCCTCCCCACCTGACTTTACGAACCCGAGGAACAGCCAGGAGATTCCTACTGGAGGAGCGTAGGTGTCTGCTGGGAGTGTAAGGAACCAGCAGAGATCGTATACCTTCAGAGCTTTCTCCAAATAGTGCCCCGTAGACAAGGCACAGGATCTTAAAAGAGATCCTGGTCTGAATCGGGAGCCAGTGCAGACTCTTCCTGCCTACAGTGGCAGACGCGCGGCTAGAGACATCAAGGATGAACCGAGCTGCCGCGTTTTGAACGGACTGCAAGCGTTGTATCAGGCCTATGTTAATGCCAGAGTAGAGCGCGTTGCAGTAGTCCAACCGGGATGTAGCTAAGGCCACCACAGTCTGTTTGCGGGCTTTCAGGGAAAGATAGTGAGTGATTTTCCTCAAGATCTTAATAACGCCCTAACAGGTGGAGACCGTTCTATTTACCTGCTGAGTCATAGTAAGAGAGGTGTCAATCATTACGCCCAGATTCCGAGCGGATTTCGTGGGCCGTGGACACACTCCAAGGAATGGGGGCCACCAGTCGCTAGACCAGACATCCTGCTCTCCACCAAAGATCAAGACTTCGGTTTTCTCTCCGTTCAGCTTCAGTGAGTTCAGAATCATCCTCTGTGAGACTGCCTCGTTGCAGTTCCTGAAGCTGAGAGCGGAGGTACTCACCGAGTGGAAGAGAGAGAGATCATAATTTGGGTGTTGTCGGCGTATGACACCACCTCCATCCCAAAAGATCTTACTAACCTGGCAAGTGGGGCCACATATATGTTGAAGAGAGTGGGGCTTAAAGCCGACCCCTGTGGTACCCTACACTGCACAGGTTTAGCGGGGGACAGGAACTCTCCCAACTTGACCCTCTGCTCCCTCTAATTGAGGAAGGAGGACAGCAGGCTCAGCGCTGGGCCCTCTACCCCTATCTCCCTAAGACGAGCTGTTAAAATGGGGGGAGACAGGGTGTCGAAAGCTGCTGTCAGGTCTAGCAGGACCAGTAACATAGTCTGTTCCCGATCCACCTTCGAGCGTATGTTATTGACGACCACAGTGAGGGCCGACTCGGTACTATGGTGCTTCCTGAAACCATGCTGTGACGAATCAAGAAGGCCAGAGAAATTGAGAAAGGTGGTTAGATGTTCATTAAGATGTATCTCAAGCATCTTTGCTGGGACCGGCAACAGTGAGATTGGTCGAAAGTTCTTTAATATCTCCGGATCTAGTGTCGGCTTTTTCAGCAAAGGCTTGACCACTGCCTTTTTCCAAGAAGCAGGAAAAATGCCTTCCGTTATAGCATGGTTCATCACTTCCAGGTGGTGGGCAGAAAAAACCTCCCTACAGTCCTTCAGGATCCTAAGGGGGCAAGGGTCCAAAGGATATCCAGATTTAATTCTATTCAGGAGCTGGTCTAGCTGCTGGGAAGTTAGAAGAGGGAATGTAGACAAACTGTTCTGAGGGTCCTTTGGCCGACAATCAGTGGGAGATGGAGTCAGGGGAGGGGGGGACCCAATATGGCCCTTTGTGATTCCAGAGAGGTATAATTATCAGCATTTTTTGAGTGGAAGAACAGCGAGATCTTTTCGCACAGTTCTTGGGACCCTATTACAAGGTCGGGTGTTTGCAGAGTACAGAGGGAGTCAATAATCTTAAACAATTCCCTTGAGGAAGTGAGGGAGGCCGTTAAGTTGGAGAAATGGGCCAGCTTTTCCTCAATTATTTTTCTGAGTGTGGAGTTTTGGAAGTTTAAAGAATTCCTCTAAAATCAGCCAAACTACAAAATCCGATTTACTCACGAGAGACGTCAGTGCTGCATCTTTGAGCCTAGGACAGACCCTGAAAAGTAAATGTAACCATACTTACAGTAACTTGAGTTTCCATCTATAGACTAACATTGACTGGTTTCACTTGGAAATTTTTGGAGTTTTGGAACTTTTAAAAATTCCTCAAAAAACAGCCGAACTACGAATTCTGATTTACTCACCTGTTACCAGGAGAGACCACAGTGCTGCATCTTTCAGCCCACTACTGATCCTGAAAAGTAATTCTAATCGTAGTTACAGTAACTTGAATTTCCTCCCATAGGAAAACATTGCCTGCGATATAAAATATGTATAAATTAAAAAGTATATAACATTAAAAAAAACAAATATAACAATTTCAATATTTTTTAAAACCATTTATTTTCAATTTATATTAAAAAATATGTAATGTAATTTGAAAAATAAAATATCTAAAAACAAATAGTTAAAAAAATGTATTAAATCAGTATAAAAAATAAATAAAAATTAATACATTTAAAAATTGTCATTTACAAAACCTTTGAAATTCACTGAAAAAAGCATAGGTTTCAGGCCTGATACAGTTAGGAATTAGCATTTAAAAAACCTTTGAGGAGGAGCTTTGCGGGCAAGTAAGATGGTCGCGTAAGCTCGGAGCTCCGCGGACCCTCTGACCCTCCAGAAGATCCTGGAGACTATCCTGTTCCACGGTTGTGGATTCCAATTGGTGAATGGTAGCAGACGCGGGAACCGCTTTCCGCTTCCAAATCCGACGTTTCTAGACAAAGTTACGTCGTGTTGAACTTTGTGCCAGGGATGCGCCATTGTCCTGTGGGCGGCTGTTGATCGTGACGACGCGACGCATGATTGAAATGCGAAGCGAGAATCCTCGATCTCGACTGGCGGAGTGTGCGTAGCTGCGGAGTCGCCTGCTGCCGGCTTGCCTTTGTGGTGGCTTCGCCTCGGTCCTACGCAAGTGCCTACTTTGTTCTCGCTGGGTAGCCCTTTGTTCTCTTTGAACCCATCATGGCCGGCAGGGGTGACCCGGACAGGACGGCGAACAGGGGTGGTAAGAGGACGACTCTGCAACAGTCAAACAAGATCGACCGCTATGCCCAGCAAAGGACCTCGCCTTCCGTGGTGGCTCAATCCAAAGACTCCCTACGTACGGGCTCGCCTGAAGGTTCGGAGCCCACTTTAAGTGACATCATGGGAGCCATCACCAGCATCAGGACGGAGATGCATAAACAGCACAAGGTCCTGGCACACAAGGTGGACACCCTGGCCATTGATCTCAAACTGATCAGGGCCGATTTGGGTAAAACTAATGATCGGGTGAAATCCCTTGACATTAAGACCTCCAGCCTAACGACCAATGTCTCGGACCTGCAAGCGAAGGTCCGGACCCTACGATCGGTTAATGACCAGTTCTCCAGGCGGCTGGAGGACTTCGAAGGGCGTGCTAGACGACAGAATGTCCGTATCATTAGTGTGCCGGAGGGAGCGGAGGAAGCGGCTGTTGACCTCTTTGTGGAGGACTTGGTGCAGACTCATCTCACTCCAGCCGGACTCAGTAACTTTTTTTCGGTTGAGCGGGCTCACAGGATACCTGGCGGCCCCCCGAAGACGGGTGTCGCACCAAGACCCATCATCGCCCGGCTCTTCAATTTTAGAGACCGTGATGTTATCCTTCAAGCTTCCAGGCGACATGGACCACTTAAATTCCAAAATGCGGAAGTGCACTTCTACCTGGACTTCACTAGGGCCGTTCAGAGACAGCGTCAGAGCTTCGCGGGGGCGAAGCGGCACCTCAGAGACATGGGGCTCAAGTACTCTATGCTGTTCCCCGCTAAACTGCGGATCGAGCATGATGGCTGAGCCCTGTTCTTCGATATGCCCGAGTCTGCGAGCGACTGGCTGGACACTTTGCCGCGACGCCGAGAAGAGCATGATGAACACTCCGAAGGCGCATCTGGAGGCCTTGATCTACAAGAATAGTTCTTGTTGTGCTTGCTTAAGCGGTTGGTGTTCCCGATGACTGTGACTGCTGATACCAAAGCTTTTCCACTTTTGTTTCTCCTATTTCTTACATGGGGGGTGGCAGGGGGGGACTGCGGGGAATCCTTACTCCTCTAGGGTCTTTCTTGTAGTTTAGTTTATGGGGCGACAGGCACACTGCTGGTTGGGGGGCTTTTTAGTCTGCTGCAGGGGTGCAGGGTGGGGGGTGGTGGTGGGGATGTTTCTGTGTGTTTTCTTTGTTCTCTTCTTCTATCTCTTAGGCAATGGGTCGTCTGTACTGTTATGTTTCATTTGTTGTTGAGGCTTTTTGGGGTTGGGCGGGACCTGGGGCACGACGATGGGGGGTAGGAAATTGCAAGTTCTCAGTTGGAATGTCAATGGCTTGGGTGACCGTATTAAGAGAGGGGTGGTATTGCAGTTGCTTAAACGACATATGCCAGATATCGTTCTCTTGCAGGAAACGCATTTGGTTGGAAACATGTGTAGAGCGCGCAATCGTAAAGGGTTTAAAATGGTGGACCATTCGGGGGTCTCTTCAGGATCTCGGGGGGCGGGTGTTCTGGTGCGTACGTCCCTTCCGTTTGAGATTGATTCTACTGTGATTGATGAGAGGGGGCGGTATGCCGCTGTTGCGGGACGATGGGAAGGGAGTGCCCTGACATTACTTTCGGTTTATGTTCCCCCGGGTTTGCAGACTGGCACCTTCCAGGACCTTGGTGGCGCCATTTTGAATCTGCCCGCGGGGCTGTTGATTGTGGGGGGTGATTTTAACTCGGTTTGCTCCGGATCCTTGGACCGACATCCGCCTAGAGACCTCCGTAGCACCGAACTGTGGTTGCCCACTCTTGAGACACTGGGGCTGGTCGATAGTTGGCGACTCCTGCATCCCACCCAAAGCCAGTATTCTTTTCACTCCGGTGCTCATGGTAGCCTTTCCAGAATCGACTACGTTCTCACCCTGGCAGCCCACGTGCTGGCGGTCTCCGAGGCCCGTTTTTTGGCACGGGGTATTTCCGACCATTCCCCGCTGTGGGTCTCATTCGACTTTAATATTGCTATGTCGGAACGACCAGTGGTGGTTAACCCATGGTACTTCCGGAACCCCAAAACTCTTAGTCTCCTGACCAGGGCCATTGACCTCTATTTCATGGAGAACGTGGGGTCGGTTGAGTCGGCCGCCACTTTGTGGGAAGCATTTAAAACAGTTCTGAGGGGAGAGGCCTTTACTCTCATAGCGGAGGCCCGTAGAGTTAGAGATGCCGATATGGTGCGAGTCGAGGCGGAGATCATGGAGTTGGACTCCAGGTTGGAGGCGGGCCCAGAGCCTGCCCTATTGCACAGTCTCTCCCTCAAACAATCGGAGTACCGTGATCTTGCTACCGATGCTGCTCTCGTCCTGGGTAAGGAACAGCAGGGTCGGATTTACGACGTCGGCGACAAGGCCGGGAAGTTGCTGGCCTGGTTGGACAGGAGGGAGAGGGCCAGCCGTGTCGTCCCTGAGATACTGGGAGGGGACGGAGGGGTGGTCACTGACCTGAGTGCCATTGCTGAGTCCTTTGCGGATTACTTTCGGGGTGTCTACGCCTCTGTCTCGGACCGGTCTGAGGCCGATTCGATTGCCTTCCTTTCCGACATCAATCTTCCGTGCTTGTCGGACGCAGATCGGGATGATCTGGACAGGGACGTTTCCGTTGATGAGGTCGCACTTGCGATCCGTTCCTTGAGGCCTGGCAAGGCGCCTGGTCCCAACGGTATTCCGGTTGATCTGTATAAGATTAGACCGGATATTGTGTCCCCACACTTGCGTAATATGTTCCTAGAGGCACGGGAGAATGGTATACTTCCCCTTGACCAGAGGTTGGCCACCATTGTGGTCATTCACAAGGAAGGGAAGCCGAGGGATTTGTGCCGGTCGTACCGTCCCATCTCTCTCTTGAACGCGGAGCCTAAGATTCTCGCCAAGATGCTCGCTAATCGTCTGATTGGCGTTATCAGCGACTTAGTGCACCCGGACCAGTCGGGCTTTATTCCACACCGCAACACTGCTCTTAATTTGCGTAGACTTCACGGTGCCCTGGCCAGGGCCCACACGCTTGAGGAGCCGGCTGTCTTGGCGTCCTTGGACGCCACGATGGCCTTTGACTCCCTCGAGTGGAGTTACCTGTGGGCAGTGTTGGCGAAGCTCGGTTTTGGCCCGGAATTTGTGGGATGGGTTAAAGTTCTATATGCCGAACCGCTGGCTAACGTTGCGGTTAATGGCCGTGTGCCGGCGACTTTCGCTCTTCGTAGGGGCACCAGGCAGGGCTGTCCTTTGTCGCCTCTCCTGTTCGCACCTGTGCTTGAGCCACTCGCGGCCCTGCTGCGGACTCACCCGGATCTGCATGGTATCAGGTGGGCCCCTGGTTTTGAGGACAGAGTCTCTCTATACGCAGATGACATTCTGCTGTATCTCACCTCCCCCTGCACATCCCTTATTGTGGCCTGTGATGTACTGCGGCTCTTTGGTCGGTATTCTGGCCTTGTTATCAACTGGGCCAAGTCGTACCTGTACGTCCTGAAGGGGGGAACACTGCGCCTCCCTATGGGCTGCGGCATCCAGGTGGCGAGCCAGGGCTTCAGGTACTTGGGGATCTACATCTCCAGTGATGTGAAGGCGCGCTATGAGCACAATTTGCTTCCCCCTCTTCTCGCCTTCGGCGAGACGTGGAGGGATGGCGCAAACTTCGGCTCTCCTTGCTTGGGCGTGCGGCATTATTTAAAATGATGTCCTTGCCTAGGTTTCTTTATGCCCTGCAAAACACCCAGGATCCGGTCCCAGCCCGATACTTCCGGGAGATCGAGGGCCTGCAACGTGCCCTGCTTTGGGACGGCCGGCCCCGCATTGCTATCACGAGGCTCACGCTTCCGTGGTATGATGGGGGGATAGCGTTATCCGACGTGCGAAGGTACTATTGGGCCTCCCAACTAGCGGCTATCAACCACGGTTTGTATGGTCCAGAAAACAACCCTGGATACGCCATGGATAGATGGCTTCTGGGCGGCGGGAACTACCACAGGGCGCTTTACTCGAGGTCTCTTGATGGGCGGATGTCGGGTCCAATGAAAACCGCGGTCCACATTTGGAGTGCAATTAACAGGGCTCAGGGGTGGAAAGGTAGACTGACCAAATTGACCCCATTATACGACTCTGACATCCTGGGCGCATTGTGGCATACCAAGGGTTTTGACAAATGGGACCTGATAGGCATTTCCAGGGTGGAAGACATGTTGTCGAGAGGCGAGATTAAGACCTTTGCCCAGTTACAGGAAGAATTCCAATTGGGTGACTCGGGATTTTTCCGGTATGCCCAGTTACGGCACGCTTTGCTGTCTGCCAGACCGGAGGAGGGGACGATCCCAGACAGCTCCCCATTGGAGGATAGGGTGCTGGACGGCCACATGCCGGACGGCGCCATCTCACTGTCCTATAAAAAACTCATCAATGTCCGCACTGACCTCCTCCTAGGTGTGAGGGATCAATGGATTCGTGATGGGCTGGAAATTGATGATGAGGACTGGCAGAGTGCGGTATCCTCCCCTAAGGAGGTTGCCATCTCTTCCCGTCTCAGACTGGTGCAGCTGAAGATCTTGCACAGGGTTTACGTAACTGGTCCCCGACTTGTGCACATGGGCTACTCTGAGGACGGGCTTTGTCGCCGTGGCTGTGGTGCCCTTGCCACCTTTATGCACATCCTTTGGGAATGCCCCGCAATAACCTCCTACTGGCGACGCGTGCATTCAATCATGGGTGAGGTGACTGGGGTAGCGGTGAATGCGGAAGCCAGGAGGTGCCTCCTTAACATCTGGGATCCGACGAACCACAATGTGGCCCAGACTCAATGGGTGACCCTTGGCAACATGGTGGCTAAACGTGACATCGCGCAGAAATGGGGAGCTACAACAGCTCCTAAGGTTGTACAATGGAAAGCCAATATGGATTGGTGTATGTTTAGGGAGAAGACCGTTTATGTTGCCAGGGGTAAACCTAAAAAGTGGCAGAAATTGTGGGGTCCTGGAATGCATACAGGGGAGACATCTGCATACCCCCAGAACCCGCTCCACTGGAAGAACATCTGTCGCCGTAGCCTCTGACGCCTACTGCAATGCTGTATATAAGATATCCTGTGTTTTCCTCCCTCCCCGCTACTGGCCTCTCTCCTGTTTTCATATATGTGCTCCGCATACCCCCCGACCCCTCCATATCGCCTCACTGATCCCCATACTCCATTGCCTACGTCTTTCGCGCCTGAGCTGGCGCTTCTCTTCATTTCTTCTTTCTCTGTGTTTTCTTACAAAAAGTAAAATCAACCTTCATTGTTCTGCTGCATTGATTCTTGCACTACGGTTTTTTCTGATTTATAATGCTGCCTTGCCTCCAGGATGTCAGGCTAAATAGCTGTGTGCACTGTTTTTGAATAAAGGTTTTAAAAAATTTTAAAAACAAAAAAAAAACCTTTAAAATTCAATGAAAAAACCATAAGTTTCAGGCCTGATATAGTTAGGAATTAACATTTAAAAATCCTTAGAAATTCATTGAAAAAACTATAGGTTTTAGGGGTGTTATAGTTAGCTGGACATTTTACTCATACCAAACCACTAAGTCTTAGGCACACTTAATTAGATATAACTGTCACATACACTGCCTTTTTTTTCAAGTTTAATGGAGATGTTCCATTGAGAGAAATATTTTATCACCACCATACCCATAAACATATACACTCACTGAAACAACTGTTATAACATGTAGTCTTAACCTCATATACCTACTGAATGAACTATTCACACATTTTTTGGCAATCACACAACCCCACCAAATCACGTAGACATTAATTTACCCATACAAATACTCAGTTAAGAAACCAATAACAAATATAGGCCTAGATGTAGGTAATAGCAATTTACCGAATGGTAAATACCGAATTTTACAGATTCGGTATTCACTATTCGGTAATTGCTATGTAGGTAAAATAATCGGTAAAAATACCGAATCTGTATGATTCGGTAATTACCGATTCTGTAATTACAGAATCGGTATTTGCCATTGATTCCTATGGGCCTTGAAGCCCATAGGAATCAATGGCAAATACCGATTCTGTAATTACAGAATCGGTAAAATTACGAAGTTTCTGGCTTGTGTGCCATTTGACACACAGACATGCCCTTAGGGCATGTCTGTGTGCCACATGGCACAGGTGTACATGCACAGATGTATAGGACATGATAATCCAAATCCAAATGTTTCTCAAGAAAAGTCATAAACCGTGTCCGTGGGTCATATCTGCCCAAATGCCGATATTCCAAACAATTGAAAATGACTTCTCTTGAGAAACATTTGGATTTGGATTATCATGTCCTATACTTTGGAATTTTTGAAAGACTGACTTTGAGGATTCTATAAATTAGTTCAACAAAAAGAGAGGTACGGAGAATGTAGTGGTACACTCTTAATCCCCAAATATATCATTAAAACAAGGAAAGAGTGTAGAGAGACTTTCAATAGGACAACCAGAACAAAAAAAAAAGGGGTATACAAAGCCAGTTGGGTTTGTATGGAAGACCCCACTCACCAACCTGGTTGGTGACATGCTTCATCATCGGGCACCACTGGGAGAGGCCGAATGCCTCCCCAGTGTGCTTCAACACCAGATTTACTGCGGAGCGGGTAAAGTGAAATTGTGAGTGCTAGGTTATAGTGTTGATGGTGAGATTAAAAATGTCTAAAAATATCAAAAAGTAGTTTATTCATTGATCAATTGGGCATGTTTAAAAACAATGTGTTGGAAACTAAGCCAAATAGATAGTTTGGTTGCTTCCCATAGACTTAAGTGGTGGTCAACATGTTTCTGCCAATGTAGGTGTTAATTTACTTGGCATTCGTCAGGACCTATCGTGGACTATACCCCGGTGGTATGGGCACGCTAAGGCCCACCCTGACCTAGGGACGTGAAAGTGAAAAAAATTGGGAAAAAGTACATGCAAAGGGAATTGAATAATCCCTTCAAATACTCGCAATTATGGAGTTCAATTATTAAAATGCACCTGTGGAAAAATGACAAAGACACACATGTAAAGACAAACCTGCGAAAACATTTTTTGCAGGTAAAGTGCCCGTGTACAACATAGTACAATAAAGTTTTTCAATCCCTTCTTTATTTTTGCCTTAATAACTCGTACTCCACAAATCAGAAGAACACGGTCTAGTTGTAGGATCTAGACGGGGTCATCGTCACCTAAGCGAGCCAAGGGATTGGGTAATACGGCACCTCCTGACGCTAGCCACGTCCACCCCGTAACTGAACGCTTTCTCACCCTCTGCTTACTTATACCGGTGTACATCCTCCGAGCCCCATCTTTGGGACCCGGTTTCAGAGGGTGTATACAGGTTTCCAGAGGTTGCCTGGCGTTGAGGGCGTAAGTCCTCCGCTTCCATCTACGCTAAGTTGAGCTAAGTACCGACTGTGTGTTATCTTTCCTGCTGAATATTTCCGCTTCTATCTTTCAAGGGTGTGCCGATTTCGCCACCACCCCCCTCCCGAATTCCATGACATGAGATTGTCTCACTATCAAAGTGAGAATTTTTTTTTTTTTACTTTAATTGTATTTTAATCCTTGACACTGAGTGCCAGGGTCCATTGGCCCTTGGCCCATTGATACCTCCATGCACACGCGCCTTTGCCGGGTCATTGCGTTAAGTGTTTATTGCCATTGGCATTATCCATTGATCGACTAAGCACTTAGTTACCCGCTCTGGGCGCAGAGCGATACCCACCCCTTGTTTGGATGCATAATGTACCGCTATTGTTTTAGAGGGGTGTTTTTCTTACGGCCAGAACACAAAGTCCCTTTCTGACTTATTTGACATACCTTTGAATGGAGAAACCTAATTGTCTGTTTGTCTCTACATGTGTGTCTTTGTCATTTTTCCACTGGTGCATTTTAATTTTTGAACTCCATAATTGCGAGTATTTGAAGGGATTATTTAATTCCCTTTGCATGCACTTTTCCACAAATGTTTTCACTTTCACGTTTCTAGGTCAGGGTAGGCCTTAGCGTGCCCATACCGCTAGGGTATAGTCCACGATAGGTCCTGATGAATGCCAGGTAAATTAACACCTACATTGGCAGAAACATGTTGACCACCACTTAAGTCTATGGGAAACAACCAAACAATCTATTTGGCTTAGTTTCCAACACATTGTTTTAAAACATGTCCAAATGTCTAAAAGTATCATAAAGTAGTTTATTAATTGATCTTTCGTGAGAAATTAGGAGCAGCTGTGACCAGATTGTGCTCTTCATCTACCACAGCCCATGAAGAAGATTTATTTCGAAACGCGTCGACAGTGGAGTAGGAGCTGTGAAAGGAAAGCAGTCGACGGCCCCTGTACCTGTAATAAAGAGTTATGCTTGCAACTCTCTGCTGGTGTTCGAGTGATTCTCAAACTTTGGATGCAAGCGTGAGTGTCATACATGGGCGGCGGACGTGCCGTCGAGAATGCACCAGCCCGGTAACCTGGGGGCCACTGGGGATGACATCAGCCATCTCTGCCTTGTGGAATATCAGCTAAGGATTGAGGGGGGCGCCTGCCTGCGGGGGCTCATCTGCGGTCCCCTTGACTCCAACAGAATATTGCACTACCTTAATGGACCAATCTGCACTGCAACTCCCAGAACTCATTGAGCAGAGAAACAGCCCATCCAAGGGCGCGCTATTGTGAGAAATTAGGAGCAGCTGTGACCAGAATGTGCTCTTCGTCTACCACAGCCCATGAAGAAGATTTATTTTGAAACGCGTCGGCAGTGGAGTAGGAGCTGTGAAAGGAAACCAGGCCGACAGCCCCTGTATCTATAATAAAGAGTTATGCTTGCAACTCTCTGCTGGTGTTCGAGTGATTCTCAAACTTCGGATGCAAGCATGAGCGTTATATATATATATATAGACACACACACAGACACACACACACTCTACTGGTTGTTGCAAGTAGGTCGTTACAGTTAGACCTATTTTCCTTTGGAAGAAAAATATTTGTTTTCCCAATAACTTTGGCACCGCTTGACGAACCTTCATGACATTTTCAAAATGTATACTTTAGACAGTTCCTTCATTTGCTCTGTAGAAAGTTTCAGGGTGGTGTGTCAAGTGGGGGCCAAGAAAAAATGGGGTCCCAAAATGCACTTTCCCCATGTTAATTCCCATAGGACTTCTGAACACACCTACAGCCAGAACCGCTGAACTGGATTACACCAAATATTCCGGAAAGCTAGCTCTTGGTCCGGAAAACCTGCTTTTTGTGACTTGCTGTAAATATGTTCTGTAGTTTTAGAGATATTTCCCAAAATCTAAATTTGCATATGTAGGGGTATAGACCTTTCATGGATCCACCTGCAGCCAATTGGCGGGTCCGCGCATCAAAGCAGGGCTCTGATTGTCTGGCCGTACCTTCACAAAAAAGTTGTGGCTGCCTTTATGGAATTACACCAAATTTGGCAGAAATTTAAATTTGGTTACACAGATCACGCTTTTTTGATTTGGTGTAAATCCTTTCAGTAGTCTTAGAGGTATTAAAAGTGAAAAAATATAGAATGTAGGTACGCAGATCCTTCATGGTTCCAGCAGTCCCCATTGTGAAATCTGATTGGCTGCCAACGCTTTACCAGGAAGATTTGGCAGTCATCTTGGGAGTCTGTTTGAGCTGCATTCCACAAAAACAGAAACAGGGCAGAGAAGAGCACTCAAGGCTAAACGGTCTTAAGGCAGGAACTACGGTTGTCCACTCCCTACTCCTTTCCGCTCAAGTTTCAATTTTACGCCTGTGTCTCTGCGTCACTTCCTCAAACACTGTCCGTCACTTCCTCCAAGACCAAGCACCTGTACAGAAATGTCAGGTACGCTTCTCCTCGGCTGGGACAGGCTGATTTGGTCTTGGCTTGCTTCCTGTGAGGGCATGAAATAAATATTACTGCACATGCTGCTGCTCCTCTACAGCAGGCTGGACACTGGAGACAGGTGAAGCATGACAGCTGGAACAGGGAGAGGTGAAAACTAAAGGGTCACCTAATGGGGGAGATAAACTGAGAGATACAGAAAAAAGGCTGCCTTACAGGCATATTGTCAAGACCCAGTGATGCTATTTACTGTTAGTACAATGGCGAAGATATGAGCCAATGAATATATTGATATTTTTCAACTTATATATAGAGAGACCAGATATAAAGAAGAATCTAAAGCAGAGTAAAGGTAGCTAATAAGTCGACCAAGAGGCATGATTAACATCGACACATGGATGGTAGTATTGACAGTTCACGCCAGTATATTTTGAAAGAAATTTCTAGAGAGCAGTATGGCTTCTTTAATCATGTAGGTGGAATAGGGACAGCTAATACAAACTTCATGGGGCTGGCACAGCAGCAGTATGGTGAAGAATTTTGGACCAGAAGGAATCTCATTTACAGAGGAGAAGGAAGGGTTGTTTCAATCAAGTTTTTAGGATACTGTATCATGGCCCTTAGTCACTTGTTCGACACAAAACTGTCACTTAGTAAAAGACAAAAGTAGTGCAGTCAAATCTGTTGAATGAGGTCAGTTATAAAAGAATACTGAGCCCTGTCCATCATATCTCTTGTCTGGATCTCACCATTTCCCAGTTGTGGTTTATACTGAAGAAAACTAAAGAGGAATTCAAACCAATGCATCAACCTATTTTGGTGGAAGTGAATCGATGGATGATTACAATGACTATTAGGATTGCTTAATGATTTCTTACAAAATTACCATGACAGTTTAATTGATGCTCACGTATGGTCCGGGAACAGAAATGGAGAACTCAGATAACATATCAGCATTCAGCTACGGCCTCACCCAGGCAATGTCCAGCTTTGAGTATGCATTTTCAAGGACATGTATCTGTGGATAAAGCAATGCTAATACGTTGGTTCATGGTGAACTCCATTTTTGAGACTTTCAGCACTGTTTTTGAGTTTTTGGTTAGAAAAGTAGCTCAGTCACAGTGGGAGCTGCACTACCTCCACTATTCCCTTGGTCGTTTAAAAGCCAAGTGACAAACAGTGCAAACGATTGCCCGAGCACATATTGAAGGACTTAGGAGTGCCATTGGTATCAGAAAAGACAGAAGGGACAGCCACAGTTATACATTTCTGAGCACTGAGCTTGACTCACTAGCCATGGTGTCCTTGTGCTGGAGAAAAGGAAATAAAGAAATTGAGACAACTGCTTCAGACAGTGGTAGGAGAGTTGAAGTGTGACTTGAAGATTTTGCAGCAGGCATTAGGTTATCTAAATGTTGTGCATAATGTGATGGCTTTGGGTAAAGCATTATGCTGGAAGATGGCATTTGCCACTTGTGGTGAATCCAAACCTCAACGCAGCATGCATCATGGACAGGAATAGATAACATTTGTTGATCTTGCTCAGATTCTTGGAAAAATATACTGATGTGCCCATGAGGCTTCAGAATGACCCAGTGAGATGGCTGATGGAGATACTCGCTGATGCATCATGGTCAGGTGGTTTTGGACTTTATTGGAGAAGATGCTGGTGTGTGGACAAGTTACCAGAGGCATTGAAAGAAGGAAGACACTGTTGCATTCTTGTAGCTCTTCCAAGTGGTGTTCCTGATCAGACTTTAAATGGACAAACAGCAGAATAGAAAAGTGACTTTTATGATTGACAATGTGGCAGAAGGGAAGGCGACCCACAGAATATCTATGAACGATCGGTGGGTGTTGTGGCTATTGTTAGAGCTGGTACTGCTGTGTCTACAGAGTAATTTGGTGCTTAGAGCTAGGCATATTGCTAGTCTGGATGAGCACAGCAGATGACCTGTCCCATTTAGAGTGGTCAAGTTTTCATTGGTTGACACTGGAGGCAGCTTAGCACAGAACCCCTGTTTATATGGACTCACAATTTGAGGTCCATTTCTGTAGTTTGCATTACAATAGCATACTAACCGGAACAAATCTGTGCGAAGAGTTCAGTCGGATTAGCCTATATGCAGGGCACTAGAATTATGTGACATGAGCGGAACAAATTATGTGGAAGGGCTGAGAAAATATTTTGACAAGATTGGCCATTTTAGGTTGAATAATGCGGCACATTTTGAAAAAGTATTACTTCAATATTTTGTCATTTTTAGGTCGAGCCTGGGCAGCATATGCACTGCTCTTTGGCATGCCGTATTGGAGTATGGATTAGAAGTCCCGCCCACTCTCTGCCCATATTTTTCATTGGCTTGTGTCATGGTCCTTTGTAAATGTTGCCTTCTCATTCGTTAATAGGCATTTCTGTCAGTAGATGGCCACTCCAGGTGTGGTGCATGCAACGTCTGTAACCACACGGAAGACACCAAAAGCATCGATGTAGGTTTAAAATACCCACGGGCACAGAAAACATACTAATTGCAATTTGGAGAAGGTGACCTACCTTATAAAATGCGCGTGTAGGCTACTATATATAGGCATGACAACATATTAAGTCAAGATACGGATAATGGAAGACAGGAGCAACATCAGGTGACAGAAAGCAATGACAAAACTCACAACACATTATCTGCAGAAGAAACTCTCAGTGGATGATGTCCACCGGACAGTACTGGATAAACCTAACATCCCTGTTACAGCCACGAAAATGGTCTGAATTATGAAATTCCGTGGAATTCATTGAGTAGGTTGTGAACATGAATAAATCCATCCATACATCGCTCACAACTACTATATATTATTTTCCATGTAATGATTGTAAACCACGACACGAGAATACACTGTTAGGCTGGTGAAGAACAAGATATGTTTATAAATGTACTAAGGTACAGGATCAAGATAAAGAGTTCACAGCAGACACTATGCAAAGGGCATGTGCGGACAGGGTTCTGCACTAAATGGAATAAAACACTTATACCCGCAACTACACTGGGTAATAGATTTCTCTATGCGGGAATCATTAATGCTATTTTATCAGCAATAGGCCATCCAAGTAAAACAAACCATGATATATGAATAAAACAAATGTCTTAGCAGTACGTAATCCACCGCAATAACTATGAATTCTTATTAAATTACAGATCAATCAGATTGAGAGCGAACTTTACACAGTTCATCTTTCATTTTCAATCAATCAAACAATCAATCAAAGAACTTGTAAAGCTTGCTACTTACCCATGAGGGTCTCAAGGCACTGTGGGGGGGGGGGGGGGGGGCGCTACTGCTCAAAGAGCCAGGTCTTGAGGAGCCTTCTGAAGGTGAGCAGGTCTTGGGTCTGTTGTAGATGGGTGGGGAGAGTGTTCCAGGTCTTGGCGGTGAGGAAGGAGAAGGATCTGCCGCCGGAGGTCGTTCGTTGGATGTGCGGGACGGCGGCGAGGGCGAGGCTGGCGGAGCGGAGTTGGCTAGCGGGAGTGTAGAAGTTGAGTCTGTCATTCAGGTAGGCTGATCCGGCGTTGTGAAGTACTTTGTGTGCGTGGGTGAGGAGTTTGAAGGTGATCCTCTTGATGACAGGGAGCAATGCAGGTCTCTTAGGAGGGAGGTGATGTGGCTGCGGCGGGGGACGTTGAGGATCAGTCGGGCAGAGGCGTCCTGGATGCGTTGTAGTAGTCACAGGTGTTTGGCCGGTATTCCTGAGTAGAGTGCGTTGCTGTAGTCCAGTCTGCTGCTGACGAGGCCCTGGCTCACCGTTCTTCTTGTTTCGGACGGGATCCACTTGTAGATCCCGTGGAGCATGCGGAGGGTGTTGAAGCAGGAGGAGAAGATGGCGTTGATCTGTTTTGACATGGAGAGGGAGGGGTTGAGGATGAATCCTATGTTGTGTGTGTGGTCCGTGGGTGTTGGAGCTGCTCCCAGTGTGGTCCGCCACCAGGAGTCATCCCATGCGAAGGGGGTGGGGCCTAGGATGAGGACCTCCGTCTTGTCCGAGTTCAGTTTCAGGCAGCTGCTCCTCATCCACTCGGCGACGGCCTTCATTCCCTCATGGAGGTTGATTTTGGCGGTGTGTGGGTCCTCGGTGAGGGGGAGGATGAGCCGGGTGTAGTCGGCGTAGGAAATGTTGTTCAGGTTGTGCTGTCGGGCTACTTGTGCGAGGGGGGCCATGTAGACATTGAACAGCGTCGGGCTGAGGGATGATCCCTGGGGTACGCCGTTGATGATATCAGTGTCTTCGGAGCGGTAGGGCGGGAGGCAGACTCTCTGGGTTCTGCCGGGGAGGAAGGACATGTTCCAGTCCAGTGCCTTTTTGAGGATACCGGCTTCTTGGAGGCATGTTCTTAGTGTTCGGTGGCATACCGTGTCGAAGGCAGCAGACAGGTACAATAGGATGAGGGCTGAGGTTTCACCGTTGTCTACTGATGTCATCTGTGGCGGCGATGAGGGCAGTCTCCCTGCTGTGGTTGCGTATGAATCCAGACTGGGATAGGTCTAGGATGTTGTTGTCCTCGAGGTGTTGGGTCAGCTGCATGTTGGCGATTTTTTCAATGACCTTCGCCGGGAAGGAGAGCAGGGAGATGAGCCGGTAGTTCTTGAGGTCTTTGGGGTCCGCCTTGGGCTTCTTGAGGAGGGTCTTGATTTCGGCGTGCTTCCAGCTTTCCGGGAATGTCACTGTGTCAAAGGAGATGTAAATGACGTTCCGCAATTGGGGTACGATGGTTGCGTCAGCTTTGTTGAACACGTGGTGTGGGCAGGGGTCTGATGGAGATCCTGAGTGGATGGAGTTCATGACCTTGCGTGTCTCTTCGTCATTGACGTGGGACCTGGAGGTCAGCTGGTTGGTGGAGGTGGTGTTCAGGGTGTGGTTTGTTGTGGTCGGGGCGGGTGAGGAGTTGAAGCTATCATGTATTTCGGCGATCTTGGGGTGAAAGAGGGTGGCCAGTGAGTCGCAGATATATTGCGAGGGTGGGATGTTGTTGGTGTTGGCGTTGGGGTTGGAGAATTCCTTCACTATGTTGAAAAGTTCTCTGCTGTCATGTGCATTGTTGTCCAGTCTGGCTGTGAAGGATGATCTCTTGGCTGTTCTGATGAGGTAGTGATGTCTGCGAATGGTGTCTTTGTGGGCTGTATGGCTGTCAGGTGCGCTCGTTTGGAGATCTGGAGTTCTTCGGTAAACCAGGCGGCTTTCTTGCTGGGGTGGTTGATCGAGGGTTTCTTGATCGGGACGACGGTGTTGGCGCAGTCATCGATCCACTGTCTGAAGTGTCGGGCGGGGGAGTCTGTGTCGGTGGGTGGGTTCTGGGTGAGGGTTGAGGTCAGTTGGTCCTCGGTAACTTTGCTCCAGCATCAGCGGGGCAGCTGTTCGGTGCGGTGGTGCGTGGTTGGTTTCTTGAAGGTGAAGTGGATGCATCGCTGGTCAGTCAAGTGGAGCTCGGTGGTGTGGCTGAAGGCGACGTGGGTGCTTGTGGTGAAGAAGGGATCAAGCGTGTGGCCGGCGGTGTGGGTGGGATCGGTGACGAGTTGTCAGAGGCCGAGGTTGGCGAGCTTGTCGATCAGGGCGGTGGAGTTGGCATTGTTGTTTTCGAGGTGCAAGTTCAGGTCCCTAAGGAGGATGTAGACCGTGGAGGCTAGTGCGTGGGTGCTGGCAAGGTTGGCGACGGAGTTGTTGAAGGGGGCCCGGGGTCCGGGGGGGGGGTCTGTAAATGAGTACCTCTGAGGGTGGTGTTAGGGTCGGTGTAGATCCGGAAGTGGAGGTGTTCAGGGGAGTTGAGGGAGTCGTTTGCGACGGTGTGGACCTGGAGGGTGGACTTGTGCACGATGGCTATTCCTCCTCCCATCCCGTTGGTGCGGTCTCTGCAGGAGATCTTGTAGCCGTCCGGGATGGCTATGGCGATGTCAGGTGCAGAGGAGTCATTCCACCAGGTCTCTGTTAGGAAGGCAATGTCTGGAGCAGAGGTGTCTAGCAGGTCCCAGAGCTCGATGGAGTGTTTGCGTGCGGAGCGGGTGTTAGGAAGAAACAGCAGATGTGGTTGGGCCCTTGCTTCGCGGTTTGGTGGCTCTGTCCCAGGTGAAGTTACAGGAGTGGCAGCAGAAGGGTCCGTGGGTGTGTTTCGGGGCGGCCTAGAAGCAGCGGTGGTCTCGGCTGCTGTTGAGTGCGTGGAGGGTGTTGGAGTCGTATTGGAGTCCGGCGGTGTGGAGTACGCGGGGTCGAGGGGTTCTGGCACTGGGCGCGGACGGGCGCAGATGGGCTTGCTTTTGGCGCGTCTTTGTCGCGCAATCGCGTGCCAGCTGCGCGCATCCACTGCGCGTCCTGGCAGCGGATGCCATTAAAGGCGAGGAGGTGGGGATGAATATCATGAGACCAATTACACAACTAGTGTTCTGTCGCCGGAGGCATACTCCCAAAATTAAGGAAGGTGGAGGACTGGGAATCTTCAATGTTTCCCGTGATAATAGAAAGGGAGCACCATCACATGACCACAATCACGGATCACGTGATGGGAAGAAGATGTGCTAAGTAAGGATACTGAAGCAGAGGACTGGTATCTAGAGAGGTGTACGGAGAGACTGATTTTTGGTGGCGGCCCCACCTTGACGAAGTAAGAAGGGAAAATGGGAGGGGGCCTGATTGGAGGTTGTTAACAAAAATCAAAACCTTAAACAAGGGTCACTTGGCAATAATCACTTAAAACATGCGGGGAAGGCATAAAAATAGAAATTGGCAAATTCGAATGACCGAAGAATATTTTTCATAGGTCAGGAGAGCACGAGGTTTATACCGTGACAATGGATTAAAAGAAATACATGGAGCCAGCAGGATAAAGGGTTTTAACTATATGTATTACCTCCGACTATAACCAGTGTTTGACTAGAGGGAGCAGCCATCGCCCCCACGCCTTTTCGAGCTTCAACAACTTTGAAACTCTGTAAGAAATTTTAGGTTGTTGTTTGTGAAGGTATCTCCACTCCTGGTGAAACTTGGTGTGGCTCTCTCCTCGTGATGGCAACATGATAATGCAAAGCATGGAAATTTATAGACTGACTGGAACGTACAGGTAAATACATGAACCCAAACCTAAATGGGTCAGGGGAGCAAGCAAACTAGACCCCATGACTTATTTTAGCCTTGCAATGGACAATATAAGTGGCACTAGTGTGTTTGTATATAACATGATTTACATGGACATTATATTTCCACCTACAGGTACTACTGCAGTGTGAATACACAACTCTAGGCCAAAGAGAGTCTAACCTTCAATGACTGAAGTAAGGTAGGAAAAGAGGGTAACATAGAGTGGATTTGTTGGTCCTGACGAATGCCATAAAGACACAATAACCGGCAGAAACATGTTGACATACATTCAAATAGGAGGGGTGAAAGGTTACTAATCAGCCCTATCACCACTATCCTTCATTCTATTTTAATCCTGACTGGGAAATCTAGAATAAAGTAGTAAAATAAATATTCCAGAGCCAGTTTTAATCTCTATAATCTGCACTCAAATGTTTCTTTATTGATCCCTAATTCTCTTTATGTTTGTTTTGTCTTGCCCCTCCTTTTTGCTCTACCCCAGGTGTTGGTCTGCGCAGGGGTGTTGTTTAGCAAGCCCTATGATGAAACTCAGTAACCCTGTCTGGGCATTGCTTGTACCACATTTTAACCATTTTAATACCTAAATATAGCAATAATCACCAAAAAGGTGACCAGTCCTGCTTTGCAAAGGGCCTTTCAGTGCCTGGTAACATGTGTCTCTGCATTTTTTGTAGTTTTTGCACGGTTTGAGTTAGAATCATTTCTTTGTTAAAATCTGGCGATTATGTATCAGATGGTGGATTATGTGGCAAATGTGACAAATCTACAATTATGCGAAAATTGCAGCACAATCGCACAATTCCAGTGACCCTGCCGATAGAGCAATCAGGCAGTGCCAGAAGGTGGGTCTGACAGGCCAGAGTGTGGGTCCTTTTTTGGCTGTTTGTAGGCATGTTTTCTGGCCTGCTGGGCTGGTTTTTACTGTTGATTTCCCTGATATTAAAATATACATCACCTACAGAAAGCTCAAATCCATGCAGTTTTGCATATCTTGCAAAGCAGTTAGAGAAAAGGGGCCAGTTTCACAAAATTAATCTGAGACAAAATCCTAACTTTATGACTTTCGGTATTGACAAAGGGCATTTAGGAGTAGTAAAGTTAAGAATCTTAACTTTACTACTCCCAAATGCCCTTTGTCAATACCGAAAGTTGTAAAGTTAGGATTTTGTCTCAGTTATACTAAGGTTTTGGGTAACTTAAGAAAAAAACTTACGTTGAACTTAGTTAAACTTAAATTTTGGTTAACTTAAGACCAAAACTTAATTTTAACTGAGAAAAAATTCTAACTTTAAGACTTTTGGAGTTCACAAAGGGCATTTAGGAGTAGTAAAGTTAGGATTCCTAACTTTACTACACCTAAATGCCCTTTGTGAATACCAAAAGTTGTAAAGTTAGGATTTTGTCTCAGTTTAGGAGTAGTAAAGTTAGGAATCCCATCTTTACTATTCCTAAATGCCTGTTGTGAATACCGAAAGTCGTAAATGTAGGATTTTGTCTCAGATTACTATTGTGAATCGGGCCCAGGGTCTTTACAAGTTTAAAACTGTCAGAATTAGCAAACGTGGGACACTTTTGTAAATATTTAATTCACTAATGGGTCGAATTTCATTTTGGTTCCAAGCCTTATTTTCTGCCCCAGTCTGACCCTAGCAGAGTAAAGAAGGCGGACAGCAGCTTAGGACGTGGCTGTCAGAGAAGGATGCACTGAATTTTTCAATGGCCTGATTAAAAGAAATTTGGCACAGGTGACGAGGTCAGAGAAACTGGCAGGAGTAACCTTTTATGACAAATAGCTTCTGGGGTTATAAGGCTAACGGTCCCATTTTGCCAGATGTATCTTGGACGGATGCTGAGGTAAAGAGTAGAGTAGATGGGTGGTAATTAATTACAATTGAAAGTTTGAAAGATGGCAACTCGACAAGGGTCCACGTACACATCAGTCTTGGAAAGGATTCGTATTGAGCTGAAAATAGCAAAATGGACTGTATTTGACAGCAGGGCCAGCGTTGTTGCTGTACTAGGCTGGCGTGCTCTTCTCCTCTTACACAACGCTTGCTCTTCAATGCCATGCGTTAGGTGTTTTTATCTGGCTCTTGTTTCCGTGTGAGTCATGCCCAAAATATGCCTTTCTCCTTCACAGGAAGCAAACATTTCTGTTGATTTAGTGTAACCTCTGATTTCCTAATCATGATAGCACATACCTACCTCTCTGCAAGTAAATGTTGAACTTCTAGACTCTAACTTGATTGCAGAATGTGTAATGGCATTGTGCTAAATGATTATTATTAACAGACCTTGTATAAATTATAAGATTTTATTGAAATATGCGGCTCTGAAAACATCTGTTCTCCTTTGAGCTGCTTTCGTTTTATCATACCCTTTAATTATACCCTGGCTTATCTCCTCTGAGCACAATAGAATTTGCCCTGTAATTTCTATAACTGCATTTTGATTGTTTCACAAAGCATGTGTTGTGATAACTTCAAACACGTGTGCTTGATAGCCCCAGTAGTTTAAAGGGATGTGCCTTATCACTGGAGCATTTATACATAGATAGACATTTATTATCATTATTACCATGCTTTTGGGATGCATATGCCTTCTGAATGTTGTATTTAAGATATGTGGCATCCCACCAAAATGAGTCAAGGGTGCCTCCCTTCAAAATATCATTACATAATAAATAAGTCGGAAAAACAGGGGCAAGTGTTCCAAATAGGTTGTTGCAGTGATGTATTGTGAGCATGACCTAAGGCAGGAGGAAAAAGTAATTATTTGTAATAACAACTAATCACTGTGTGTGTGTGAGAGCGTGTTTATATGGGCATCCATAACCCACACTGTGGGGACTGGCTTGGTCTTCATTGCGTGAGTTAACAATGAAAGAACCAAACACCATATTTGTGAGGACCGTTGCGTTATGATGACTGGTCCATGTATCGTGTTTAGGTACTTTGAGCGAGTGCATCAAAAACCTGAAAGTGCAGTTAGACTTTCTGCGGTGTGCTTTATAACTCACTCTACTATCAAAGCGCACATGGAGCTAGAATAGTAATTACACACTTCATTACAGTCAATGGCTGGTCCTCATAAGTATAGGGATGTTATGTTTTTATGTGTGTGTGTGCGTGTGTGCACATGTATATAGCATGCACTAAGGGAACTGGATCAATCCTCACCGTGAAAGTGAAGTCTGACTGAGAGTCTGGTGGGGACACGTGCAGCATGCACTCTGAGCACTGTGCTGATTCTCCCAATAATGGTAACATCTCACTGAACCATGTGTGGGCATGTGTAACACACACTTTGAGAAACAGACCTATTCTCAGAGCAGTGGAAAAGGCGGACCGAGTCATGTGTGTGCATGAGTGGGCATGTGTAGCATGCACCATAACAACTTCACTGGTCTTCATATTGATGATAAAGTCTGACTGAATTGCACGTGGGTTGGGAATACATGTACATGACACATTCAGGGCATCAGCTGAGTTCTCATGATGTAAGTGAAGTAAGACTGAACCAGACAAACACAATCTGTATGAAGACAGAGCACCATAGGCATTGTTCTTAAATTTCTTTAAAGTCGAATAATTTACTTTTGGTCATCCACGTATATAAAAGCATAGGTGAAGTTAGAATCGGAAGTGTGAGAGCTGTGGGGGGGAGTGCACATGCATACATGTGCATGGTCGAGTGTGTGTTGGGGTGGTGTTGCCTTTGAGCGTGTATGTGTTTTCCTATTTTACTGCACAGAAATGAAGGTGTGATGTCAGATGTCCCTGTTGGGTGACCGAAATGTTTGGACAGTAGGGAAAGGAGGAGAAGCTCTCAGCCACAGGAACGTGGGTGGGCCTAACTTTCATCTCAACGTTGACATTTCCAGATAATAATAAGCATCAATGTATACATTTGATGTCCTGACCAATTTGTCTGATTCAGGGACATATTGGATGTTATGCTGCAAAAAGATCTGATGAAGGACATGGACTCAGTCTGAGATTTCACTACATCTTCAAGGAATAGGTAAAGTGCCCTGTGCTTAATTTGTAAAAGAATGAGTGCTGGTGCCCAAAGCTCTCCAGTGGTATTAATTGTAGGCACACCAGCTACCAAGGCTATACAGTCTTGAATCCAACTCATGCTTATTTAATCCACTAAAGGTTACTGCTTTCTTCCTTTGTGACGTTTTTTCTATCTTTCTCTTTCTCACTTTTTTCACTTGGTGTGTTTTTCCCCTCTCCTACTCGGGTTAAATGATGTGGAAAAGGAAGTGTCAGTCCCCGAAAATGACTGTGGTGGGCCCCACCTGCTCAGGTTAAGAACTGAAAGTGCCCCACCAGTTCCCAAAGAGAAAGATTACAGTCAGTCCCCAAGAATTCCCTATGAGAAAGTCTGTCCTACCAGAAAGTGTTTAAACTAGGCCTGGGCATAATTTAGATTACAATTCTAGTGTTTATTATAGACACAACATCCTGAAAAACATACATTCAAATAAAAGATTTGAACTAAATGCAGAGAGTTGTCATCAAATGTGAAATCACATAAAAACCAAATAAGACATTTTTTTAAAACCAACATTTCATTATTACTCCATCCAAATACAGAGTTCCTTCTAACGTATTACTTATTTATTTATTTTTATTTTCAAAGTTTTATAGAGCGCGAACAAGATCTTCGCAGATATCAGAGCGCTTTACATAGAAGGGTACATGAGGGAACAAAGTCAAATAAGTAAATCAATAGCTCACACAGTACAAATAATACAAATAGGTGACTGCAAAGCAAATCATGTGAGTAATAAGACAACTCATACAAATAAGTAAAGAGGTCAAGCATGTAATACAGATCGGTGCAGGGTGTTAATAGGGTTCGAGATAGTAGTTCAAGTGTATTTAGCCATGAGGATAGCTTTTACTTCTTTTTTAAAGAGTGTAGTGGAGGAGATAAGCCTGGTTTCGGGAGGGAGTGAGTTCCAAATCCTAGGCGCCATTCCTGAGAAGGAGCGCTTGTATGTTTTTTCCTTCCGGAATCTTCGAGGTTTCAGCAGAAGATTGTTTGTGCCTCTCGTGTTTCTGATTCCCCCAGAGATTGTCAATTTCTGAGCAAGGTAGCCGGGTGAGTTTAGGTGTAACGCCTTGTGTGTCATGCAGGCGATTTTCAGATGTATTCTGGCTTCAAAAGGCAGCCAATTCAGGGACTTCAAGTCAGGGGCAATGTGGGAGTGCTTTTTTGACCCAGTGATGAGTCTCGCTGCAGCATTTAGAGACGCTTTTAGTGGTGCGGTTGTAGTTAGTGGGAGTCCGGAGAGGGCGGTGCTGCCGTATTCAATTCGTGGGATGACTAGTGCTTGTACTGCAGTTTGGAAGTCTTTGGCTGGGAGGTAGGGTTTAAGTTTCCTCAGAGTATTGATCTGGAAGTTCGCTCCCTTTGTTGCCTTGCTGATATGTTGCTGCATGTTGAGATTGGTGTCGAGTGTTATGCCTAAAGATTTTGCTGAGTCCACGATGGTGGGTTGGACATTGAGTGCGGTTAGGCGTTTAAGCCAATGTTGAGTGGTGGATATCTTCGCTGGAGGTGAGATCAGAAGGAACTCTGTTTTCAGGGCATTGAGTTTGAGGTGATTGTCGGCAAGCCAGGATTGGGTGCATCTGATCGTTGAGTTCAGGAGCAGGATGTCATTGGGTGATTGTAATTTGAGGTAAAGTTGGGCGTCATCGGCGTACATGTGGAAGTGTACATTGGATGCTTGTAGCAAGGTGGTGAGAGGTTCCATGACTAGGTTGAACAAAGTTGGGGATAGAGAGGATCCTTGGGGGACGCCTAGCGTTACAGGTATTGGCGAGGACATCAGGTTGTTGCTCTTGAATTTCTGCGACCTGTTGTGAAGAAAGGAAGTGAACCATTTGAGGACAGTTCCAGATAAGCCCATTCTTGTGTTTAGTAGTTCTAGTAGATTCTCATGTTTAACGGTGTCGAATGCTGAGGAGAGATCAAGAAGGATGAGGAGGCATGAGTCGTTTTGGTCTAGCATTTGAAGTGCGTCATCAATTATGTGAGTCATAGCAGTTTCTGTGCTGTGTCCTGCTCGGAAGCCTGACTGGTGAGGGTTGAGGAGATCAAATTGCTCAATGTGTTTAGTCAGTTGTAGTTGTGCGCATTTTTCCAACAGTTTGGCGAGAGTGGGGATATTGGTGATGGGACGGTAATTGCTGAGATCAGAGGGGTCGGCTGTTGGTTTCTTTAGTAGAGGTGTGACCTGACCAACTTTGAGGGAGTCAGGTATGCTTCCTTGTTGGAGAGAGCTGTTGATGATTTTAGTCCGGAGAGGGAGAAGCAAAGGGGTAAAGTCTTTTACTGCGAAGGCAGGGAGGGGGTCCGTGAGGTGATTGGATGGTTTCAGGGTGCTGAGTAATTTGCCAATTTCTTCTTCCGAGTATGTGCCAAAGGTTGACCATGTAGCATTTTTTTTTGGCTCAGCGGGTGCTAGGCATTTGGGTTTGGAGTAGAGGCTTGCGTCAATGAGGAGGTTGCTTTTTATTTTGTCAGTTTTTTGGATAAAGAAAGCAGCGAAGTCTTCACAGGAGGGTGCCTCACGCCCAGTGTTGAGTGGTTGTGGTTGCTCCTTGGATTGTGATTTGATTAGCTCAAACAGTTTTCTCGGGCGGTTTTTTGCTTGGTCAAGTTGGAGGCTGAAGAAGTCCGATTTTGAGCGTTTTATTTTCCTGAAGTAGGCGTTTCTCTTTTTCTTCAAGTCTTTAAGGTGCATTGCGGAGGGGGCTGATCTCCAGGTCCGTTCTGCCATTCGCATGTCTCTTCTATCTTCGTTGAGACTCCCGTCGTACCATGGTTTGGAGATTTTAGTAGAGACTCTTTTTAGCTGCATAGGTGCAGCCTCATTAATTATAGAGGTCATAGCGTTGAGATAGTGGTCAGTCAGAGTTTGGACGTCCGAGGCGCCTGCAGGTGGGAGTAGGAGATTGCAACTGTTAGGGGGCAGAGAGCCTGGGTTGAGCTTTTTCGAGTCTCTTTTCCAGACTTTGGGCTTGGAGAGTTGCGCTGGGTTGACTTTGACTTTTTCGTTGATAAAGAATGTGATAATATGATGATCTGACCAGTCACAGGGTTGGATGGATTCGAGTTGGATAGAGTCCTCTTTGGAGATGATCAGGTCGATGGTAGAGCCTTTCTCGTGGGTCGGGCTTTTGCATATTTGGGTGAGGTTAAGGGCATCGAGGAAATTTTTAAGACTATTTACCACCGCGTCGTTGGGGTAATTCCAGTGGAGGTTGAAGTCACCAAGGTATATTTGGGTGAGCTGGCGTCCGGAATTGGTTGAGATCATATCCATGATTTGTTGGGAAAAGGTGAGGTTGTCCCTGGGTGGGTGGTAAATGCTGTGAAGAGAGCATATCGGTTTGCCCTCACTAATAATGTCGAGGCAGATGTATTCCCAGGATGTTGGGGATGGTAGGGATGTGGAATTGACTTTCTGAACAGAGAGGTTGTTCCTGTAGATGCATGCGATTCCACCACCTATTTGGCCTGTTCTGTCGAGCCTGATAATGTGGTAGTTGGGAGGAACCAGAATGTCCATTATGGGTGTCGAAGATTCAGTTAGCCACGTTTCAGTCAGGATGATTAGGTCAAGGTCCCGCGATAAGAGGAGCTCAGCAATGGCTGCTGAGTGTTTCGTGGCCGATCTGCAGTTGAGGAGAATGCATTTGAGACGGGGTGTGTAGAGGGTGTTAGATGGTTCTAGCGAGAGAGGGACTTTTCTAAGGTTATTGGGGATGGAGAATCTGCTGTTTAGTGTGGGTGGTCTAAGGGGATTTGGGTGTATCGTGGGAATGTTGCGGTGTGGGGTGCTTGTGTGAGTTTGGGGGGCTGGGTCATAGGAGCGGAGAAGGGTGAGTGTGTCGAGGTCAGAAGAAGAGTTGTGAGTGCGGCGAGGGCGGTTGTTGCGATTAAGAGCTGGGATTGATGTCAGATTGGGGGATAGCTGAGTGCGAGAGTTAGTCGGAGGGGTGGGGGACAAGTTTGGCGGGGAGGTGTAGATGTGTGAGGGATTGCATGGGCGATGCGGGGGACGAGGGCAGTTGCTGCGCCTATGAGCAGGGATTGACGCCTGGTGTGAGGCGTGATGAGGGTGGGGGTCCGCCGGCGGAGTAGGAGACAAGTTGGGAGGGGGGGTGGAGGTGGGTGGGCGGTGTATGGGGTGTGTGGAGAGTAGTTCTTTGATGGCGTGAATGTCTTCTTTGATCTGAGTGAGGGTGGCCATGATGTATTCCATCGTAGGGTAGGTGGTGGGGGTGGGAGTGGCAGTCAGGGGTGATTGGCTGGCCAGGGAATTCGTGTGCAGGTGGGAGGGAGGGCTGGTGTTCGAGCAGGTCTGCGTTGTGTTGGTGTGCGGGATGGGGTTAGGGAGGCGAGAGGTTTTGGCCGGGAGGGGTGTGGATGAGGTAGGGAGGAAGTTGGTGTTATCGGTGAGGGCATTGGTGGTAGGCGGGAGGGACAAGGTGTAGGCTGGGAGACTGGTAGCCGTGGTGGGGGTGTAAGGAGGGTAATGGGGGCTGAGAGTAGATGGGGAAGTGGGATTGGAGATGGTCCTGTTGAGGGGAGGGGGAGTTAAATTAGGAGAGGGGGTATGTTCTGCGAGGTTGATTAGAGGGTAATGAGGACTGAGAATAGGGGGGGATAACGGGGGGGAATTGTCGGAATGGGTGTTATTCTGGTGCTGGACAAAGTTAGGTGTGTTATGGGTGGGAACTGTGCTGTCAGCGGCGAGCGGGGTGTTAATGCCCGCTGTAGGTGTGATAGGAGTGTTGAGGGTATGTGTGGAGGTCCGCAAGTTGGTAGAAGGGGCGGGGGAAAGGGCGGTGTATAAGGGGGAGCGATCTGTGTCTGTGATGGAGTGCTGAATTGGGATAGTGGGGTTGTGGGTAGGGGATGGGAGGTCAGGGGTGGTAGGTGAGTCCCTGATTGAAGAGTATGAAGCTGTGAGGTCATGGTTGGTGGGACTGGGGGAGGTATGAGTGTTTGTCCGTGAATTGGAGAGGTGTTCTTTGAAGGTGGGGAACATGTTGTCTAGCAGTTCCAGGTTCCTGTCTGTGGATTGTGATAGGACAATCCCGTTATTGTAAATAGTGATGGTGGCTCTGCCTGGAAAGACTTGGGATGGTGTGATGGAGAGAGTTAGGCTGTGAGCAGATTTTCTAGTGGAGGAAACGGTGAGTAGGGTGAAGAATGCTTTTCTCCATTGAGCTCTGCGTGTGGTGTGGAAGATGATATCGGTGTTCAGGGATCCATTGACCGGTGAGAAGCAGGTGTCAGCAAAGGGGGTTTCAGGGTGTGATCTAAGGAAGTTGTGTTTAAAGCGTTTAGCAGCTTTTTTGGTGAGTGTCGGTGGGTAGTTGATTTTATATGTGTGATTGCCGATAGGATCCATGTTGGGAAGGTGGTTTAGGTGGGTATGGGGGAATGCACTATAGTGGTACACATGTGCAGAAAAACAAATACATACAGTAAATTACAAAGTACAAAAGTGGCACTAGTGATCAACCAGCATAACCCGAATATAAGTGTGTAGAAAAACAAATACATACAGTAAATTACAAAATACAAAAGTGGCACTAGTGATCAACCAGCATAACCAAAATATAAGAATGTGCAGTAGAGCAATTACATACAGTGAGTTACAAAGTACAAAAGTGGCACTAGTGATCAGCCGCATAACCAAAATATAAGAGGTAGCTGTATGTGTAATTGCAGTAGCGCAAATGCATACAGTAAGTTACAAAGTACAAAAGTGGCACTAGTGATCAACCCGCCTAACCAAAATATAAGAGGTAGCTGTTGGTGTAATCCAGGAATAAAAGTGAAATGGGTGCAGCTTACAGGAATAGAAAGAGAGATGGGCGCAGCTTACAAAAAATGTATATAAATATGTGAGGTAGCGATCAGTGCAGTACAAGAATAAAAAGTGAGATGGGTGCAGCTTAAAATAATGTACAGTATGTAATCCAGGAATAAAAAGTACAGCATGTAATCCAGGAATAAAAAGTGAAAAGGGTGCCGCTTACAGGAATAGAAAGAGAGATGGGCGCAGCTTACAAAAAAATGTATATAAATATGTGAGGTAGCGATCAGTGCAGTACAAGAATAAGAAGTGAGATGGGTGCAGCTTATAATAATGTACAGTATACACATAGAAGCATAAAAAAAGTTCAGTAACATACAATCAATTTCTTGAACACTATCAAACCCACACTATATTGCAGGAACAAAAATGTCTTTCTCATTACACAATCAAAAGTTAAAAATCTTGCTCCGCTTTAGGCAATTACTCCATCGTTACTAGTTCTTTAAATTGTCAATGCTTTTTAACAATTTCTGAGCCCCTGAGAGTCGACACACTGACTTAATCCAATTCCTACATAGAGATTTATACGCATTGAAAAAAAGCAGGTGATGTACCATTTTAATCTCAATTCTACATGCTGAGCACTTACTACTAGAGCAGCATTTCTTGCACCACATCATGCAAAAACTATTGGTGGGCAAGATCTCATGTCTGAATTTAATATATAACTGCTTTGCCGTTGGGCATGTAATATTTTTGAGGAATGATAGAATTTGTGGCCCAAACTCTATTTGTCAGACTTCCCGAATTACATTTACACAGTTCCTCTTCACATTGAAAAAACGTAGGTTTTACGGAAATCTCATAAAAGTTTTGTAAACAGCTCCACTTGAACACTTACTAAGTGAAACTCCGATTTTCCACTTCATTTTCTTCTCAGGTCGACAAAGCTTTGCCAATATGTTAGAATGGAGTGAAACCCAAACACGTTTCTAAAACAATCAGCAACTTACAGCATTTCATTTTCAGCCAATGATGAGAGATTTGATGAGGTTTAAAAAGCTTTATTTCTCATTAAGAGATTAGTTTGTATCTTTGTCTTTTATTCAAACTAGTCATATAAGTCTGTGAAAGGAAATATAGAAAACATGTGGTTAGAAACATGTATAATCAAAATGAGAAAGGATCACCTGTCCTGCTTTAACCTGGGTTTGCAGGAAGCTTACTTCTGTCCCAATATAAAAAACCCTCATGCACTTGTCTGATGTTAAGCGAGAGCGGTATATCTTGATTCTCCCCTTTTAGACTCGTGTGTGCATAATCATGGGGTTAGTGGTTTATGCACCCTCCACCAGGAGGAAACCCCTGGGTTACAGCAGTAGTGATTGGTGGTAGTGAAGTGTTGTGCCGTGAAAGTATTAAAAACCCTTGTTTTGCCCTGTATCTCCAATTTTAATCAAACAGGGTACGAGGCTAATAACATTCTGGGTGTGTGTTTTGAGACAATTGAGGTATCTCACACACTGTTATTTATTGTTCTAAAAAGGTCGAAATGTTTCAGCCCTAGTTCGCCAGCAAGGGTCGAGTGGGCTTACTTCAGGACCAGGTGAAAGGAAGAAACCAAGGGCGTCTCTGTGATGGTGATAACACAGGAACAGGGTTGTATGTTCAAATGTCATGAGTAGTGAAGGGGAAGGGCATATTAGTCCTTCTCTGTTAATGGTCCCGTAGGTACCTATAATGAATAAACAGACATAAAACAAGGGTATTGGGGGTTCTATGTGCAGGACAAACACAAACACAAAGCTAATTATGCTAAAAAATTGCTGTACTGCTATGTAAAGCAACTAGAAAATGGCAATACTTTTCGTTCCACACACCACTGTCTTTCCAGGTCAACTCACTCATACCTTTCGTAAAAACACAGGTGTGATGGTCTGCATGGCAATATTCACACTTATTCTGTGACCGTTATTAATAATAATATATAGCCAATGTTACTAGATTCATCTCATTCCATGCTCAGGAATTGTACATTCGATTCCCCTTTTGTTTCGGTAAAAAATAAATCATTATGTGCCCAAATTAGTAGAGGAGTTGAAACAGCAAACAAAATAACAGTGTGTTCCATAAAGGATTAGTATATATTATAATCTGAAGGACCTAACCTATCCTAGCAAGAACCCATAAAGAGTTCCTTTGGAAAAGAGCAAGGGTTTAGAGCATCTAGCAATTAGCTGTAAGAAAGCAATCTCCTCATTAAAAGCAGTTCTGAAAACTCAGCCCAGTTCCCTGATAGTTGCAGTAGCAACCGCCAAGACAGGTAGAAGGATATGATCACAGCAGTAGCTATGATCAGCATGGAGTAAGACTCCTTAGAAGTATCAGGAAAAAAGATAATTACTACTCGCAGCAGCAAGCATGCAATCTCAGCAAGGATAGCACAGTCAAGTGCTAAGGAGCATTACAGGGTAGGTGTGCATAGAATGCCTTAACTCTCTAGCTAGGAATGCATACTATTTAGAAAGCACAAAATATGCTACAAAAATAGGAGCTTAAGTCATTTCTAGCCAAGGAGGAAGAATCTTATGATAGTCCACTGTCTTCTTCCTCGATTCTTATGGTAACCTCCATGTTGTCATGTTGTTATTTGAATGCGTCTAGAACGTATTGCAAACAGATACATGTAGGAAGGTTCCCATGAGAACCTTTGCAAACCTACTCTGTTAGCTGTTCAGTGCCCCATTGTGTAACAATGGACTGCTCTATGAAATGAAACATTAATATCTAGCATGTCCTGGTTAGATCATGGAATTCAAAATTATAGCAAGCATTTTCTTTCATTAATATACTTGTTCCTTATAATTATGTGGCAGAGAGAACTATCTAAAATATGATTACATCATATGGTGTGAGGAAGGAAAGAAATACATTTTGCCCCAGACAGCACATTTTTACAAGATGTCAAACTCTGCAGTTCAATTGCAACATTAGATCAGCATTTACAAAAACGTTTCTTTTTTGTTAAAGGGACAGTAAAGAATAAAGAGAAATATGGAGGCCTAATAGTGCAAGAATAATAGAAATGTGAGCTTTCTGTAGAAATAAGCAGCATTTTATTTTTGGCACATTTAATACCGGTGCATCTTCTCTAACCACTTTATTGACACACATTTTCTAAATTAACATTAAGGCATGTTTCTAAATTATCATGAGGTTAAATTTATGTAGAACGTTTTAACTTTCACAATCACCCATCTTATGATTTTATTAATCATCACATATTTAGGTTTCTCATCTGAGTCCAATTTAGAGTGCGCTTTCACCCTCAGTTGATCCTTGTCTTTTTCTTTTCAAGTTCATACATTTAAAAGAGTTCATGTAATCATTAATCATAATGCCTCTCAAACCCAAATTCTTCTCATGACACTTCTTTTCCAACCTGTCCCTTCTCGTTCTACGTATGTATCTACAAGTCAAGATTGGTGCATAAAGAAATATTAGTCAAAAGTTCCACTATTACTATTGGCAATAAAAGAGCCTTCAATGGATCTTTTCCTGCTGTTGACATTCAATTTCCAATTGTGGCAACTCCCTTTCAAAACTTTTCAAACAAACTTGGTGTTTCCAGTACACGTAATTCAGGTTCCAAATCTGAGATGTTCTTTGTGAAGCCTTCTATTTCCCTCCTCCTGTCAGGCCTGTATGTACAGCAATGAATGAACTTACACTTTTTGCAGACTCCAACCTTTTCTGCGAGCAAACTGTATAAGGCAAGTCAATCCTTCTAGCAATTAGTTCTGTATTAATTACAAACAAATCTCTAGATGTGCTAGTTGCCAGTATTTTCGACAACTATTAACAACTTTCTATTCTTTTCGCCATTCAAGATGACACCTACAGGTTGAATGACACCTCCAAATATGTCTCCTATGAGCCCAGTTCCTGTTTTTACAGTGCATTTCTGTCCACAAATGTAATAAACCCCTGGAATAGCACTTTTGTCTTGTTTTAAAATGAGTAATGTTCCTCCTGTTAATTTGAATGGGGCTTCACAGCTATTAATCTCTAGATGTCTAATCCTTTTGGGTTGTCTGTCTTCTGTACATGCACATTTTCCCTTTGCGTTGACTATCAAGTCTCAGTTTAGGGTGAACCAGCTTCTTTCTAAACTCATTTTCTTCCTTCTTCTAAACATGCTCTAAAACATCACCCTTTTGCCAGTAGTTTATGTCATGTTACTGTACCTCTCTTCTAAACATATTATATAAGCCTTCCCTATTGGTTGCATTAAACAGGTTACATTGTTTTTGTAAGCCTTTGCACAATCTATGAGTCTATGATGAAAGAAATATTACCAAGCTGTGTCCAGCTCCTTTGTTTGTGAGTCTGCATTCATACTTTTTATTAGTGGTACAATAGAAAGTATTAGATCATGATTAGAATAGAAGTACTCATTTCATTTCATCAACTTTTATTCGATTATAGACTTGTATAATCATAAAAAGTACATTTTAAAACAGGGAAACATAATCAAAAAGAAAAAGTCAATATGCAATTGATCACAGACCTGGTATCGCTGTACCGAAAAAGATGTCAAAGTGGGTTACTGTTATGGAAATGATACAAGTTTAGGAGTTGACTTTGCGACGAGTTAATATTACTATTTTAAGAAAGGTCGCTATCATTTTTGCTTCATGCGGGGATTTCAGGGATTGTAAGTGGGAGAGTGCTGAATATGATTGTCTGAGACCGCTTGAGCGGAGGAGGGGCAAAATCCATGTTTTCCTTGCTAGTCTGTAGTACTTGCAGAAAAGGACAACATGTATCGTCGATTGTTCAGAGACTCCGTCGCATGGGCATCTCATCAGATTTCTGGACCAGTTCTTCATTTCTGGAAATGAGACCAGACGGAAAAAGAGATTGAACCGGAGTCTTGTAATTAAAAACTTTTCATAGTTTGAGAGGAAGTATGTCAGGTATGGCTGTATGAGTTTCCCTGTCTGCAGTGTACGAGATTTTTCATTTTGTATTTTGGTAATCTCAGCTTGGTTACGGAGTTCCCTTAAGTGGCCCATGCAAAGTTCCTTCAACTGTTTCTTCGAGATATCTTCTATTGAAGGGGGTTCGAGGAAGTAGTGCTCGCAGTCAAGATCTAAAAAGAATTTGTGAATATAATTGAGCCAAGTTATTTTCTTCCAGTACGCTAGACCGAGACATTCGGTGATGAGGGAGCGGGTGATGTGGCTTTCGGGGTTACACCATATACGCTGCCACAGTAGGATGGGCTGGCATCGTATGGTGTCGGTCATATATTCCATACCCAGCTCCCGATGTGAAGCTAGGGTCGGGGAGCTTTGGGGGAGAGCTAGGATGTATTTGATAAAAGCGTTCTCAGTAACCTGGAGTTGGTCGATACATCCATGGCCCCAGATGCCTGCTCCATACGTAGCCACACGGTGGCATTTTGCATAGTATATCGTTAGTAGTTCCGCTGGAGCTGGTTTGCCTAGTTTCCTTGAGAAAGCACTTAATGCTGATACTGCGCGGCGAAAATTAAGGTTCCTAGCTTCCACTGCCTTATTCCAGGTCATTGTGTCTTCCACTAGAATGCCCAGGTATGGGTACACCGATGTTTTTTCTAATCTACTGTTGTTAATGGATATGGGTTTGGAGACTCCTGGTCTTGGTCCGATGGTCATTGTAAAGGTTTTTTTAATATTGACTTTTAGTCCCAGGGAGTCCATAAAAGTCACATATTTATTTAGCTGTCGCTGGAGTTGGTTGGATGTCCGTGCCAGGATGACAGAGTCGTTGGCATATAGGAGGATGGGTATCGGGCGATGGTCTATCTGCTGGAGGTCCTGGCTCCCTTCCAGCATGGCCTGTTCAAGCCCGTTTGTGTATAAATTGAACAGGAAGGGAGCCAGCACACACCCCTGCCTTACTCCTCTTGATATTTTAAAGGGACGTGATAGTTCTCCGCCAGTGCCGAAACGAACTCGACCTTCTGCGTTGGTGTATAGCTCTCTCAGGAAGGCTAGTATGGGAGGGTCCACTCCGAGGTTTTCCAGGATCTGCCATAGCTTTGCATGCTGTACGCAATCGAAAGCCGCGCTTAGGTCTACATAGACCAGATAGATGTTGCCTCCTTTAGCGCGCGCGTACTTTCCAGCCAAAAGGACGAGGTTTAGGGCCTGTTCCACCGTTCCGAGCCCCTTCTGGAAACCGTATTGCAGGTCAGTAATGATGTTATTCTCCCGGGCCCATGATTGAAGTCGGTCCAGGAGTATCCAACCTGCAATCTTACCCGTGGAGTCCAGAAGGGAGATCGGTCGGTAGCACGCAGGGTCGTTGCGGTCCCCTTTCTTGAAAATGGGCAATAATGTAGATGTTGACCATGATTGGAAGAGACCAGTTTCGGCGACTGCTGCCATCACCCGTGTGATTATTATTGACCAATAATCAACATTGTGTAGGAACAGGTCCATGGGGACCCCGTCTGGGCCGGGGGCCTTGCCAGGTTTTGAGGCCTTAATTGCCTTTCTGACCTCGTTGAGGGTAAAGCGTAGCCTAATGGGATAGATATTTCTCTTGGCTAGTTCAGAGTCTTGTGCTTGGATTGTTTGAGCCGCACCCGTTGGTATTCCGAAGATTTTTGAAAAATGGGAGACCCAGTCGTCCTCAGTTATTGCCACATCAAGGTGGTTTGGGTCTGTGATGTTAGCCAGAAAGGGTGATCTTATGGTCTGCCAGAAAGCAGTGCTGTCTTTCCTTGACGCACTGTTGTGTAGTTGAAGCCAAAGATCTTGCTTTATCTGCTTTTTGCGATTTTTCCGGGCGATATTGTAAATTTTTCTCCGTTGTGAGATTATTTGGGGATCTCTCGGTTTCTGTCTTAGGGCTTCTTTGAGAGATGAGAGGGTCTTTCGGCAGTCAATGTCGAACCATCTCGTGGTAGGAAGTCTTGGCTTATTTTTTGTGTTTATGAATAGCTCGTCCCTTATTACTTCCTGGATGTTATAGAAGGAGGTGATAATTAATTCTGGGGGTGCCTCGGGGGACAGACAGTTCATTAACCACAGATGCGTTTTTTCAAGGACCCTTTGTGTTGTCTCTTCCGGGTCGATCTTTGACCATTTAATTGCGTAGCCATTCGTCTTCCTCATGGCCAGCGATTGTTGGTCAAGGGAGCTAGCTTTTGGAGAGAGTGTTCCAGCTTCCTTCATGAGGATTTCCACACTAAGAGGATAATGGTCGCTGATTGGATTAGACCCTGTTTTGTAGTTTTTTAGTTGCCCTTTATAGGAGTTTGAAGCTAAAATATAGTCGATAGTAGACAGACAACCTCGCCCGTGAAAGGTGGGTAGAAAGTCCTGCACCGGATTAACTAGTTCATTGACAAAGTCAAGGTCTAGGGTGAAGAGGATTTCATTTAGTTTGTTACCACCCGACGTGTGGACAAAATGGGGGATGGGATTTCCGAGTTCGTTCTGGAGCCCACAGTTCCCATTTTTGTAGTTTGGGCACAATTTTAAATTGAAGTCACCTCCCCAGATGAAATTAAGTGTGGAGTTGGGATTTGTCTTCTGAAGTAAAAGTAGATATGCCGCTATTTCATCTAGGTGTGAGCAGCATTCCAGAGTGCCGGTGTTATTATAGTAGTTTATGAATATATGTAAGTTTTTCTTTGATACCGTTGGCTGAGTGACTTGAATGATTTGGAAGATGTATGTTTCCTTTAATAGTTTCACGGTGAGTGGAACAGTATTGGAAAAATAAATCATAAGTCCACCTTTTGGTCTTCCCATAGTACTAGGTACTGCTTTGGTGAAGAATGTTTTGTAGCCCGCTAAATGAAGTGGAGTTGTGCGCCAGGTCTCTTGCAGGCACAGAATTTGTTGGCTCCTTGCTGTGTCGAGCCATAAAGGACAAGTTATTTTTGTAGTTAAGCCTGCGACGTTCCAGTAGGCAATGGCCAGGCTCAGTGTTGATGGTTCCTTCACAGTTGCGGGTATTGTCGGGTTGGTGATATTCGCTGCAGCTTGTTGGATGCGTATTCCCGAGTTGATATCAACTTCTGCTGGAGGGATGTTTGGTGGAAGCTTATTTGGGTGTACAGATAGTGCCTCGGACTCTGGAGATGTTGCATGCTGCTTGGTGATTGCTATTTGCGGAGTGATATCAGATATTTGTTTGCTGGATTTGTCCCGGGTTGGTCAGTCGACCATTTCGAGACAATCAAAACGATTTTGGGTTGGAAAGCCCTGCCATCCTTCGTAGGTTTGATAGGGTCTGTCCTGCCAGTATGGCCTCTGGCGTTCTCTGGGCCTTTCTCTCGGTCCGCCCCTAACTATATAGTCATAAGAGTGATCCATCTGTTTCCATGGCGGTTGGTACCATGACTCCTGGTTCCACGGCTCTTTGGGGAGCTGGTGCCATGCCCAGGGTGGAGGATTACGCTGCTGTTTCGCTGGGGGATAGAAGAAGGAAAGATGTCGAGCGTCGATCCCCCCTTTTTTGTCGAGCTGAGGCCAAGCACAAATATAATCTACTGTTGAGGGATCCCTGCACGTTATAATGATGCAGTCTCCACGTATTGATTTTGTCGTTTTGCCTATCCAGGCTACCCTACGGGCTGTGGTGATCCCTCCCGATAGGTGGGATTCGAGAGGTCTATTGATGCTTAACCACTGCATGGCTTTATTTTTAAGTGACCATGCAGTTTCTGGTGTGTCGTCAGTTAGCTCTGGCACTCCTGTGAGGACTATTGTGTAGGGAGTGGCTTCCGGGGGCAAATGGGCAGGACGTCTGGTTGATGGAGGTTTTTGGGTGTGTTTTTGGGAGTCTTTTGGGGGGGCAGTGGTTTCTGTGAAAGAGTTTCTGGCCTTTTTTCTAAGCAGGCTCTGCTGGTGTCTGTCTTTAACGTTGGACCTGGAGTGTCTGTCTTGTCTGTATCTGTGGTTACTGTTTGCTGTACAGTTATAGCAGGAGGTTTCTCTTTCTGAGGTTGGGACGTTTTAGCTGCAGGTTTGGGAAGTGTGGTGTTTTGTTTGGAGTTTTTCTGTGCTAGGGACGTTGGGTTTGTGTGATTGACTGTTTTCTGCGTGGGTGCTTGGTTCTGTTTATTAGGTGGCTGCGAGATGTTACGCTGCCCCTTTATTTCTATGCGGGTGTTTGAGTCTAGGAGGGTGGCCGAAATTATGGTTAGTTGGGCTTCAAGATTTCTAATACTGAGTTGAATAGGCTTTAGATATTGGTATAACAAGTCTTTTGTTGTAGTAAGAACTTGCGAGGTGATTCTGCACGTTTTACATTGATTTTCAATATAGTCGTTTGAGATTGCCTTGTGTGGGAGGATAGTTTCTGGGAGAAGTGGTGTGCTATGGGACGTGGAGTTTAAATGAGTTGTTGTGTGTTCCAAGCACGGGACGCTAGGTAGTTCTTCGTTGTTTACTGATCATGTTTTTGGGATTGCTCCTTCCCTATCACCTTTCTGGGGGGGGGGGGGTTCGTTAGGTTGAGCATCCCCCTGGGTTTGACAACCGGCTAGATCAGGGGTTGCTTCCAGGTCGTCGAAAGTTATGGAGAGATCTGACTCAGAATGTGTGACTGACAGGTCTACTACCGACGGAACTGTATTTAAATCTGGTACTGACAGTGTCACTGGAAGAGAAGAGTTTTGTGTGTTGAGATTGATGGGAGAGGTGGCGTTTGCTATAGCGCCTAATGAAGAACGCTTTGCGTTTGCATTCATGAGATCTAATGATACTCTCTTCTCCATCAGGGCTATACTCTGGTTTATTGTCTCATGGACCCGCGAGATGAATAAGTCAATAGGGCCTGTTACTTGTGCTACCTCCTGCGCGTGTTTAGATTTTGACTTAGAGGTGCTCCTTGTTTTTGGTGGCATGTTTGTTTGTTGAGTTAGTGATGAAAGAGAGATGGCCCGGTCCGGTCTCTATCGGGCACTAACGGGCAACAACGGGCCCGCCCTTGGCCCGGGCTTCGCCCGGGCGTCGACCCGCGCGCGTCCCGCGATGCGCGTTATGAGCCCTGTTTAAGTAAGTGTGTTATAGGGAAGGGGCGGGGCACTGGGAGGGGGCGCGGCTCACGCGGGAAGAGGGAACAGCTGGTGTTACTGACGCTGTCCCTCGCAGTCCCGGGGCCGCGCCTCTCACCTCCTCTGCGGCCTCGCGTCTCCTCGCTCAAGGTCCCAGACTGCTTTGGCAAAGGAAGGCTGCTCCTGCAGCAATGGCAAGTAAGGCTTTGAAACGCTGGAAACTCTGTAGAAGCAGCAACCTCTATGGCGAGCGGCTCCCGCGAAGCGGGGGCCGCGAGAGGTTATGTACGCCTTGTAGGGGGCGGGGCACTGGGAGGGGGCGTGGCTCACGCGGGAAGAGGGAACAGCTGGTGTTACTGACGCTGTCCCTCGCAGTCCCGGGGCCGCGCCTCTCACCTCCTCTGCGGCCTCGCGTCTCCTCGCTCAAGGTCCCAGACTGCTTTGGCAAAGAAAGGCTGCTCCTGCAGCAATGGCAAGTAAGGCTTTGAAACGCTGGAAACTCAGTAGAAGCAGCAACCTCTATGGCGAGCGGCTCCCGCGAAGCGGGGGCCGCGAGAGGTTATGTACGCCTTGTAGGGGGTGGGGCACTGGGAGGGGGCGTGGCTCACGTGGGAAGAGGGAACAGCTGGTGTTACTGACGCTGTCCCTCGCAGTCCCGGGGCCGTGCCTCTCACCTCCTCTGCGGCCTCGCGTCTCCTCGCTCAAGGTCCCAGACTGCTTTGGCAAAGGAAGGCTGCTCCTGCAGCAATAGCAAGTAAGGCTTTGAAACGCTGGAAACTCTGTAGAAGCAGCAACCTCTATGGCGAGCGGCAGCCGCAAGCGGGGGCCGCGAGAGGTTATGTACGCCTTGTAGGGGGCGGGGCACTGGGAGGGGGCGCGGCTCACGCGGGAAGAGGGAACAGCTGGTGTTACTAACGCTGTCCCTCGCAGTCCCGGGGCCGCGCCTCTCACCTCCTCTGCGGCCTCGCGTCTCCTCGCTCAAGGTCCCAGACTGCTTTGGCAAAGGAAGGCTGCTCCTGCAGCAATGGCAAGTAAGGCTTTGAAACGCTGGAAACTCAGTAGAAGCAGCAACCTCTATGGCGAGCGGCCACAGTACTCAAAATATCATTGCCTACAAACTAATGACAATAGGATGTTGCAAGAAATAGCATGGGATAAATGTTTTAACAGGTAACTTCTTTTGAAACTGATGTAGGTAAGTGTGCGCATACGTAACAATCCTTTGCATCCCTGGCGTTAGTGTATTCTTGCAATAACATGGAATAAAATTAGTAGAATAGTCATTCTTCTTATGGCTTATGAAGGAGTAAATAAAGAGGCCTTCCCTATTATTTTAAATAGGTGAATTAGTGATGTTCTTGACTTTAGGCTCTGACTCTGGTACTAGGTAAAATCCAATTAGTATTATAGTAATCATTATTACTAATATTATGAAAAATTAACCCATGATATATTTACACTTATTCCTAATGCAGAACATTCTCTGAATCAGTTCAAAACACTTAGTTCAATACCTTATAGAACCTTTTAGTATGGAGATTCTTTAGTGTAGTTAATATTTTTTTTCAGCTGTCAAGCTTCTAACCAGACAATCCTTAACCCTACTCCATGTTCTTCTAAAATGTTGTTGCTATTCTTCTGTAACTTTCAACTCAGGCCTAGGTTGATCTTCTGTAAAACAAAGAACTAAAATAACGAACATCTAATAGGCACAGTTCAAAAGAAATGCTTCAGTTCCATTTAGTCTTGTTTTATCTTTTTCTGGGAGGGTCAAAAAGTTCAGGGTTCACGTTGCACAAATCTTCCAATGTAACAGTCCTAGAGATGTTCACAAAGTATGACCATTCATGTGCTGAATATCTGTGAGAGGTCACTCATGCTCTTTTCGATCTCCTTAGGTTTTACTGATTTGGATCTAGGCCACCTTCATCGCTAGACTCAGTGTCTATGATTATTATTTCAGGAATTCAAGCTATTGAAGAACTTCTCCTCAGATTTTTGTTTTTATAGCTTTGCAGCCATTCTGCTTGTTGATTTGTTTCCTCATTCCAGTATCAGTTCCTTCACCTGGATCTTCTTGTCTCTGTACCACGTTATCAACACTTTCTCTGTGAGACTTAATCTATACTTCTCCTCAGTTAGAGATCTTAGTGCCACTCTGTGTTACTTCAGGTACTTGCACTTGCCTTTATGTCATCTAATCTTCACTCCTTCCTTCTTCCAGTGGCTGGACTGACACCAGTGCTTTTGGTCTGAGTGGCCTCTCCATTGGTGGTGCAATCACCAAGACTCTTAGTTCAGGAACATAGACCAATGGTACCTCTTCTGGACTGCTCACTCTTTGTGTTGGTGTGTAAGGCATGAATCCAACTTGGGACTCTAGCACACCTAAGATCAGCATGTGTAGTGAGGACCACCTGTATGGGGCCTTTCCACCTGGGTTCAAGGCAAGTCTTTAGAATGTAGTTCTTGATCATTATCCCATCACCAGGAATGACGTTGTGGTACTGTTCTTGGTGCAGGTCTTGTGTGGCAGCTGAGACATGATGAGAGAAAGAACAAACAACATTGTCCTGTCCTATGCAATAATATAATATAATATCGTCAGTGATATTTAAAAGAGCTTTGGCAGAAATGGCAGGTAATATCATTGCTCTGCCTATCAGTATTTCATGGGGGGATAACCTTTTCTTCCTGTCAGATGTACTCCAGATACTCATCAATACCAAAGGTAAAGCATCTGGCTATTTCAGAGAGGTTGATGTACAGACCTTGGCCAATATAGACTTGATGATACTGTTTATCTGTTCAACAATGCCAGAGGCTACCAGTCTGTAACTGCAGTGCAATCTTTATTCAATCTGTAATTCTGTGCAGATCATCTTCATCATTTCATTGTTGAATTGCATTCCTTTATCTGACTCAAGATAAATCGGCATGCCAAACCTGGGTATTACTTCATGTAATAACAGATTAGCTACAGTGAGACTGATGCTTCTTCTAGTTGGGTAGGCTTACATCCATCTTGAGAAGATCCACACAATCACTAGAATATATCTCAGCACATTATATACCGGCATCTCAATAAAATCCATCTGCATCCTGTTGAATCTCGGGCTGTTAAAACTCTGCCTGAAAAGTCTCACCTTTGCGTCTCTCCCTTAATGTGTGTATCCATGGTAGTATTGTGTCAATGGTAAGATGGATCTCCTATCTGCTGACATCCAGATCTTGTTTGCATTTTTCTCGAATCCTGCTTTTACCCAACCATATTATTCTGCCTTCAACACATTTTCCTGCACTCGTTTCAATTCATTCCAAGTGTAGGTAACTTGCATCAACATTGTAAAAGAAGTCTCAGACTCACAGGTGAAATTTCCATTAAGAGAACACGCTAACAATGAGTAATACTGGCCCACTGAGTCAACGTATTTGTTGCCCATGGCAAAGTATCCGCTTCCTCCTTGATGTGCTAACCACTTCACCATAGCAATATTTCCTGGTAATTGCAGAACATCTAACCAGACCTTATCATAGGTTCCATTTTTATTTTGGGTACCTGAGGATGTAAGAAAGCCCCTCTGTGACCACAATTGTCCAAAATCATGGATGACACCAAACCCATAGTGGCTGTCTGTGAATATGGTGACTCTCATTTGAGCAGTTGAACTGCAGGCTCTACTAATAGCTATCAATTCAGTAACTTGGGCAAAAAAATGTTTTGAAGCCATGAGGCTTTGGCCACTTCATTTATGGGGCACACGGCATATGCTGCTCTGTATGTGCCATAATTTCCTCTCAAGAATGAGCCATCTACGTATAATACATGATCAGGCTCAATCAGGGGTCCGTCCTTGATGTCATGGCGGGGTTTGTCGCACAATTCCATGACATTTAGACAATCATGGTCACTTTCATCACAACTTTAATCATCATTTACAGGTAACAACATTGAAGGGTCAGCACTATACATCATTTCAAAACAATATTGTCAGAAGAGAGTTTATTTCGCTAATAGTTTGTGAATCTATTATGTGTCATGCATTGTGTTTTTGTTCTGATTAACAGTAGCTCCACAGAGTGTGGGATCATGACAGTTAATGGGTATCCCACCACTATGTTCTTTCTCTTTTCCAAATTAGTACTTACCACTACCACCACTGCTTTAAGGCAGCTGTGAAGTCCTGTCTCTACAGTGTCAAGTGGGGTTAAAAAATAGGCAATAGGCTTTCAAGATTCGCCATGTGTTTGTTTCAAATCCGAGAGAGAGCACCCATCTCTTTCACTGCAAAACAATGTGAATTATTTTATATAATCTGGGAATAATAGTGCTGGGGCACAACACAATTTCTATTTTAAGTCTAGGAACGTTCTTGTACATTAATTGACCAATGGAATCAGTTCAGATACATCTCTGAGTCAGTCACAGTAGAGGCTTGGCCACCAAGGAAATGGTTGCTATCCACTGTCTATAGTAGCCAACCATTCCCAAAATTATTCAGATTTTTGTCTGAGTTCCAGGTGGATTCAACTGCAAAATCGCTTCCACTCTCTCTGGTGACACTTTCCTAGCTCCTTTCACAATAATGTATCCCAGAATGTTAACCTTTTTTGATAATACTGCAGTTTCCCTGGAGACACTTTGAGGTTATTCTCAGTACGGTGGTTCAAGAGAGCATTGGTATCATGTTTTCATGTATCTTGCATTTCTGATTCTATAAGCAAATCATCTATGTATTGCACAAGGGTTGACCTACAGGGCATTTACAGGAATTCTAAATTTCTTTTCAAAATTAGATTGAAAATGCATGGTCTTTCTGTATACCCTTGTCGGACACAACACCATGCTCTTACCTTCTGCTGAATAGAAAGGAAAAGAGAAATTGGCTTTCCTTATGCAATGGCACTGAGAAGAAAACCTGGCACAAGTTGATAATTGTAAACCACTCTGCCATATATGGGATGTGAAACAATATGGTAGCTGGATTTGATACCACAGGACAACAGGGCAAATATATGGTGATGTTCTGGCATATGCAGCATTTGGTTTCACAGTGATTTTGTTATGGTTCTACACCTTCTAATAAGTCTGATGTATTTCCCTGTAAAATCACAAGCTCCTACATTCACAGTTTATCTCCAATCCTCAGGTATTTCATCAATAGTTAGCAAAGGGAATATTCCAGTCTCAACCTGTTGTTTGATAATTTTAAATCTACATCCTCATCATTTGTCTGGAACACCACAACATCCAGCGTACAATAGATAGTGCAATTTAACTTGCACAACAAATCCCTTCCTAACAAGTTGACAGGACTCGAATCACAACAAATTGGTGCTTTTCTTTAAATTAGCCTATTTTTCATGGAAAATTTTCAAAAACTGAATTATTGATTTGTTTATTTGTTACTCCTGCAACTTGGGTAATTTTCCCTGAGATAAGTAAAGCTGGAACGTCTACTGTTCTAAACGTGGATCTGATAGCACTGGTACAAATGAGAAAAGATACAGGGTTGCCATGGGCGTCTGCATCTACATATGGGCAACTCTGGTCTACCAAGACTGCACCAAGGACGCAATCTTCTTCCCCACTCAGGCACTGTCATTGAGCATTTTCTGAACCAGAACCATCAGTTTCAAATACCGGGAATTATTGTAATGATTCTAGTTTGGAGTCTGTAATTGTGGCATGGCATTCTGAAATTGATTAACATTCAATTTTGGCATTTGATTGAGATTAAACCAAGGATTCCCCATTTGTGCAGATGCAACAGGCATCATTGGAGCCTGTCCCTGCATTGGCATCTGCATTTGCTGTGTGGGTACATTTCGAGTTTCCATACCTTGCAACATTTGTACATTTCCTCCAGCTTTATCAGGATTATATCAACATTCCCTCTTCCATTGCCCAACTCTATGAAAGATGTGAAAAGCTGTAATCTTTTTCATGGCAGCAATATCTGATCCAGATCCTGCACCCACGGGAACACCTCTACCTCTACCCTGTGAGTGATTCATTCCTCCATGATTTCCCTGAAAACAAGGCTGTGGCACAGCAACTCCTTGCATGTTTGCTTGATTCCCTACACAAGATGGTGTCTGAAAACCTTTCTGAGCCAGCTTCATTTGTGCTAACATGAATGTCTCTTTGATCATTTTCTGTTTCATGTCTAACTGATCGCTGCAGTATTTTACAAATCTCAGAATTTCATCTAGTGTTTTATTTTACCAACAGATCACACTTTGTGTTATGAGCGAACAGATCTCTGGCTTCAGCCCTTCAACAAACTGGGATACAAAAATCCTCATCTACTTCTCCTCAGGATATTCACGTCAACTGTGCGGATGAAACCCTGAAACAATCTCTCATAATACTCATGTACAGTCTCCTTTGGCTCCTGTTTGGTTCTTTTAAATTTGACCAATCCATATCTTTCTTGAGTACTCTGCCTTTCAAAAAGGTAATAACTGCCTCATACTTCTCCATCGCCCTAGGGGAACTGTGTATTTGTCCCAGCCACTCCCGCTGGTTCCTCTCTGGGCAACTGAACTGCAGTCTTACATTCAGCCCATAAATCAGTGGGTACCACAATGTTAAAAAAATTATTCAAATCGGTCCACAACACCTTTGAAATCTTTATGAACCTTTCCACTTGAGCATATCACTGCACTGACTTGTCTCTCAATTTGGGAAAACTGTTTGTAAATGCTGCCAAATCACCTCAACTCCAAGGAACATGTATATACATTCCTCCTGCGATTTCTCTAAGTGGGTAAACTGTCACTTTCCCGTCACTTCTTTCATCTGGATTCCCTGTATTAATTGACTCTCTCTTTTTCTTGTCATATTTCTTAGCCCATTTGGTTTCCAATTTTTCGATCTCACTCTACCTTCGAATGCACTTTACAAATTCGATAATATGCAAACGCAAAGCTGTAATCCACATATTCTCGAAAGCTAGGTCATCCAGTTGGACCCTATAATCTCGTGACATGCTGATTTGTTGCAAGATCCTATTCATATTTTTGAGCTAGTTCAGTTAATTTGTCATGAACTAAGCCTGCCTTTCTCATAGCCTCTCTGCACAAGTACATTCATTCTTTCCTTTGATATTGTTCTATATGCTCAAGCTCCCAAAATCCCCTTATTATTACATCTAGTTCAACTTTCAGTTGAGAGATGTTTAAGGGCTTCTCTTTTTCAACCTCTGTTCTCTCAGATGTTGCTCCGCTCTCTGCCTTACTGGGTCCTGCTGTTTTGTCAAACCAGGCTGGAATATATCTCCATCTATTAATTGTTACACTGTTAGTGGTGGCTTCCAGGCAATTATGAGTTCCCGGAAGTCAGGCCAAATCCTGAAATGGGTGTATCCCCAGCAACTAGTTGTGTCTCAAGACTTGTCTCCAAAACTGGAGGAGCACTTGTGGCCATCTACCACCGCCTGCATTGAGAAATCTCGCCGGGGTTGGTTTGCAGTGAGATTTTCCACGCTCATGCTCACCAACTTAACGGTGAGCACAAGCAAGGAAAAAACTCTGCTCGTCAATGCGGAGTTTTTTAGAACTCCGCACGCTACGCAGAGCGCAGAGTCGGAAAAACTCTGCAAAATCCGCAAACTCTATGACCAGAGTGGAATTTCACGCCCAGGCCTAGTAATCTGGTTGGTTGATGTGTTTTCACTCTGTGATTGGTTTGTGACTTTGTAGTGCCACGCTGTAATTGGATCTCTAAAAGTGAATACTGTATTGGATTTTTTGTCAAAAACTGTCAAAATACTAACTCTAAAGCAATTGGTTCAACAGAAAATTGATGTATATGGAACAAAATCATAACATTCAGTTTATTCGTGCAGTTTCTTATTGATCTATCATCATGAAATGTTTTAAAGATTTTACGATTTTGGTGAGAGGGGATGTTACTATTACACTAAGCAAAGTTGAAGAGGCGCCTCCTAAGGGTATGCCTGCATACATTATTGTCTACATGAGCCCCCTCGCGGCCATCGCACGCCAACACAACCTCAGCATAATCTCCTACGCCGACGACACCCAGCTGATCCTCTCCCTGACCAACGACCCCGCCACCGCCAGAGCCAACCTACACGAAGGGATGAAAGAGGTAGCCGAGTGGATGACGACCAGCCGCCTGAAACTGAACTCTGACAAGACGGAGGTCCTCATCCTGGGCTCTTCACCCTCCGCCTGGGACGACTCCTGGTGGCCTCCCGCCCTGGGCACCGCACCCAAACCGACAGACCATGCACGCAACCTGGGCTTCATCCTGGACTCCTCCCTCTCCATGACCAGGCAAGTCAACAACGTCTCCTCGGCGTGCTTCAACATCCTACGCATGCTACGGAAGATCTTCTGGTGGATCCCCACCGAGACCAGGAAGACCGTCACCCAGGCCCTCGTCACCAGCCGACTGGACTACGGCAACGCCCTCTACGCCGGTACCACCGCCAAGCTCCAGCAGAGACTCCAGCGGATCCAGAACGCCTCAGCCAGACTCATCCTCGACATCCCATGAACCAGCCACATCTCCGGACATCTGAGAGACCTTCACTGGCTCCCCGTCAACAAGAAAATCACCTTCCGCCTCCTCACCCACGCACACAAAGCCCTACACGACCAAGGCCCGAGCTACCTCAACAGCCGGATCAACTTCTACGCTCCCAAACGCCACCTCCGATCAGCCAACCACGCCCTCGCCGCCGTCCCCCGCATCCGAAGAGCGACTACAGGAGGAAGGTCCTTCTCCTACCTGGCCGCCAAGACCTGGAACTCCCTCCCGGCCGACCTGCGCCTGACCCAAGACCACCTCTCCTTCAGGAAGAAGCTGAAGACCTGGCTGTTCGTGCAGTAGCGGCACCCCCCCTCCCCCAGCGCCTTGAGACCCTACGGGTATGTAGCGCGCTCTATAAGTGTCACTGATTGATTGATTGATTATGATTACTGAGCATGGTTTAAGCACGTCTTTGACTTCTTCAATGGAGTTGGATTACTGGGCCTTGAGTTTTCCTACATAGATAGATAGATAGATATCTTTAGTCAATTGTATCCTACAAATCATAAAAGCATATCAGTTTACAATAAATTTAAAAGCAGAAAGATAGTCCTATCATCAAATTCTCAGAATAAAACAATTCAGTTGAACAGAAGGTACATAACACATGTTTCTTAATCACAGTTCGCAGTGGCCTCTACTAGTAACTGTTCGATTTGAGATACATTCAGGGACCAAATGATGACATTTCATTGACAACCATATGTATGTTAGTATTTAGTAAAGTGTCTAGTGCTAATACCATTAAAACATCTGCAACAAAATTATGCTAAAATTATGATATGTACAAAAAAATCAACAGTTAAACCTGTCATTAACTAGTATGAAAAATATTATCATTTGTTAAAATATCAATACTGCCTTTTGAACCCTCAGGAGATACAATCCTATTGTCATGTTAGGAGGCATTCTCAGTGGTCTATAGCCATTACATAAGCAAATATACGTTGGCTAAACTGGTGTGCTTAGAATTTTGGGGTTAGCATAGTGTCGACATCATTAAGTACCACAGTTCCAATTAATTATATTCCCATGAAGGATACATATCCGTGCACTTGATTCGTCTACCCTACACTATGTACACTTAACAACATGGTCATTTGATCTTCAAAGTTTTTAGTGTCCTACTCTTTATTGTCCATGCATGAAGCATATATCTGGACAAGCCAAAGACTAGATATTCTGTGCTATCTCTTTTCAGAATTCTAACAATCTCCGTTAAATGGTTAACTACCAGAATCCAGCAGATTGAAATTTTATGGCAAGGCACGTAGGCCAATATTATGCATATGTCTTTAATTGCCAGCTCACAGCAGCAACACAAACAATGTAAAGAATTTAGAACTAAAGTTTAACATTCCAATCTTAATAAAATCCTCTGAGAGGAGGCCATATTCCTTCTTTGTTGCTGCTCACAGCCAAGATAAGTTGATCTGCTATATGTGTGTCTCTATCATTTAAATGCATGATTAAGAGTATTAAGAGCTATTTTTAAAGACTTTGAGTGTATTGAGTGTACTTTAGCAATGTTTGAATTGGTTTGACACGTTATTTCCTTGCTTGTACTCTGATGATCTTTACCTAAACGTCGTCTGCATTTGGATGTTTTTATCTAAACTTTTATTGTGTTTGTGGGCCCCTTTTGCTGGCATACTCTAACTGTTTTCCCCCGAGCCTTTTAGACTCCTTTCACACTGACTGCCCCCCTCCGGCCCACTCCTTCACCAGGCTCTCAGCCTTCACCAGCTCTGCTCTGGGTGCTGCCTTTCCCCGATGGAACGCTATTGACCCTTGCCCCTTTCGCGAACTGGCTTACATCGACCTCTCTCTTAATATCTTTAGCGTCTCCTGACCCAGAGCTCGTTTTACCTTCGGTCCCGCGCGTTGGCACAAGCCCTCCCAGCGCGCTATCACCCGACATTAAATCCTCATGTGCTGCATCAACAGATGTCTTCTCCACCGCTTACGTTCAAATTGGGCTCCTTCTTTCACGCTTCGCCGAGAGATTTCTATGCTTTCTAGTCTTTCTTAACACGTGAAAGCCACCGTACTCACGTCAAGTGACCCGTCGGCCATTTTGGATCAGTCTTTCTTGCTTTGACCAAAGGGATTTGTGGCTGCCATCTGTTGAACACACAAAAGAGATGGTTGACAGTTTCCCTATGAGGTAACAGACATTGGTCATTGCGATTTCGATCTGTTAGCCCTATTCGACGAACCTTGTCAATATTTTCTCTTTTACTTGAGTATTTCAGGAATTTTAACAGTGTTTTTGTCCCTCACTTGAGAGGGTTATCTACCCTTCGTACTGTTTCCTCTACTGCTTAGTTTAGCCTTTGTCCTTGAGTCACCATATGGTAGCTTACAATTGTATTATTAGGCTCACTATCAAGACTCATGGATAGTCTGTATTTCCTTACGGTTTTACTCTCAATTATCCCCTGTAAGTCTGAGAATGGACCAGGTAACTGGGGCTTCTGTTGATCTCAGAATTAAAGAGTCCGTTGACAAAGCAGTCTCAGCACTGGCCTCTCAGCTTGGTAAAAAGCTTGATGTCTGCATTTATAGGATGGAGGAAAGGTTTTCAAAGGATAAGACTGGCGAAGGACAACTTTGTTCTGTGGAAGGAGGCACGGTTGGTGCAGTAGCCTCTGTTAGTGGTGTGAAGGCCAGTCGAAAGAGGAGAAACCTCTCTACTGAGAGAGAAGGTCAAGGCAATGGGGACTTTATAATGAAAGGCAGAGAGAAATCCTCTTGTAAAGAGAGTAATGGACAGGCTATGAAGGCCATAAAGGGTGATCGCAAAGTGATTGTTTGTGATGAATCTTCTAGCAGTAGCGACATCCTCATTTCATGTTCTGATGACTTTGAATCCTCGGAGGAGGAAGAGGAGGTTAAGGGCAAAAGGTTTAAGAGAGAGGCGGATGATATCTCCGATCACGTTTTAGACCCCTTAGGGGAACAGATGTTCGACCCAAACTCCATCCAACATCCTCTCTCCCCTCCATGGGTGCCCATAAAACATGTTGCTCAATATGTTGAATTTTGGATAAGGAGGGAAATACCCAAGGAAGTCAGGACCAAAATGAGATCTGAGTGTCCGAGGCCCTCCTTGGCCAATAAAGTTGGGCTTACCCCCGAACATGACTCGAAAATGTTGACCTTCCTTAATAAGATTGGGAGAGACCCTAGAAGGGGACTCAATAAAGGGCTCAAGAGGTGTCAAGACCGCCTCTTGGATGTATTTAGTCCCTTAACTAAGATTTTTGATCTTTGCAAGAATTACATCATAATTCTGGGGACCTACGACAGTGGATCCAGAGGGCCATTTGCTTATTAGGCAATGCCAATGCCTCCTTGTGTGTTGAGAGGAGAAAAAAGTTTTCTAATGAAAATAGCCCCGAAACTAGCCGAGCTAGCCTCTAAGGAATCAGGCCAAAAAGCTGGTGGTATGCTCTTCGGGTAAGAATTTGTTAAAGAGATGGCCAAATACGCAGGGTTTTTCAATTCGACCCAAAAGGTCCATAAAGACATCAGAAGGGTTTTTGGCTCATCCGGGAGGATGCGGGCTGATTCCCCAACTGTGGTATTGGCATCTCCAGAGGCTCCTTCTCTAGAGGTGGATTCCAATCGAGTTTCCAATCGGGATCCTATTCCCCAGGCTTCTTCCGTCAGAGACAGAGAGGTGGAAGAGGATGGTATAGAGGCGAAAGGCGAGGCAGATTCCAAGGTATGTTTGCTAAAAGACCCTTCATTTAACCTTCCAAAGGTGGGTTGCAGACTTGCTTTGTTTCTAGACAGGTGGAAGAAAATCGCGTCAGACCCTTGGGTCTTGCAGATAGTTTCTGTTTATATAATAGATTTGGTTGCAAACTCAATGCAGGTAAGGAGACCTCCTCAGATACGATTTGCCAGGGATGAAGAGGTCCTGGTATCTCAAGAAGTGGAAGAGTTAGAAAAGAAAGACGCCAATAAAAAAGGCAGAAAATTATTGCACTGGTTTCGTAAGCAACCTGTTCTTAGTGGAAAAAAAGGACAAGACAATAAAGCCTTTGATAAATCTGAAATATGTGAACGAATGGGTGGAATACAACCATTTCAAAATGGAAGGTATTCACATATTGAGAGACATTTTAAGGGAAGGAGAATGGCTGACTCTCCTGGACCTGAAAGATGCCTATTTGACTATCCCTGTTTGCCTGCACCAGAGAGATCTTTTGAAGTTCCTATGGAAAGGTACCATGTAGAGGTTCAAGAGCCTCCCCTTCAGCCTGACATCTGCCCCTTGGTGCTTTACAAAAGTAATGCGACCAATTGCAGCCTGGTTACGCTCAAGGGGAATAAGACTGATCATTTATCTGGACGAAATTCTCATAATGTCAGAATCCAAAGCTCAGGTTTAAGAACATACCACATTAGCAGTCTGGGTTATAGAAGACTTGCAGCCTGATTCATGTACGGGCCGTTTTGCGTGGCCCTAATAGCGAATCATAGCGACTCGCTATTGAGGACACGCAAAACGGCATTCATGTAGGAATTGCTAAATCAATAGCGATTCCTACATGTTCTCTATTTGCGAGTAGCAATTTGCTACTCGCAAAAAAAGAATAACTCCCCATTCATTCCTATGGGCCAAAAGGCCCATAGGAATGAATGGGGAGTATCCCTTATTTGCGAGTAGCAATTTGCTACTCGCAAATCAGATAGCGATTTTAAGGGTGCCAGGGGTGTCCAAAGGACACCCTGTAGCACCCCTAAAATGCACATTTGAACAGGTGTTGCGCACACACATGTCCAAAGGACATGTGTGTGAGCAACATGCAACTTAGAAAAATGCTTTTAAAAGCATTTTTCTATGTTTTTGCTATTTACCGAGAGGTCTGACCTCTCGGTAAATAGCGGCCCAATTTTGCTAAATCGCAATTTTTGCAAGTGTCATGAATAGCATTTAAGGAATCTCTAATAGAGATTCCTTAAATGCTAATCCTCGCATATTTGCTAATTCCTCATTAGCGATTTTTGCATTTGGGATTGTGAATCCCAAATGCCAAAATTGCACTCGCAAAAGGCAAGATTCTGAGAATCTTGCCCTTTGCGAGTGCAATTTTGCTTCATGAATCAGGCGGTTGGGCTTCATAGTGAACAGGAAGAAATCTTGTCTGGTTCCCAATCAAGAGACCATTTTTCTGGGTTTTCAGATCTCGACCTTGGATTGTGTCTTGGAAGTTACCGATGGAGAAGGTCAGGAGGATTCGCAGGGAGGTGCGCAAATTACTAGAGACTGGGTCGTGTTGAGACAGGTAGCAAGAGTTATAGGGCTTCTTACGGCCTGTATTCAAGCTGTTTTCCCAGCTCCTCTCCATTCTCACAGGGTACAATTAGACTCAGAGGCTCAGGAAGAGCTAGCTTGGTGGTTGGAAAATCTCGAGGCCTGGAATGGGCGAGCGATATTTGGCCTGACTCCAGATATGATTATGGCATCAGACGCCAGCCTTCAGTGTTGGGGTGCGAGGTGCGGTTCCTTAAGCACTGGAGGGACATGGACAACTCAAGAGAGGGAAATGCATATCAACTACCTTGAGTTGTTTGCATGTTCATTTGCGGTGAAGAGTTTTGCAAAGGATCAAGTCAAATGTTGTGTGCTCCTGAAAATGGACAACAGCTTGGCAGTCAGATATGTGAACAAACTATGGGGTCCCCGTTCGAAGGCCCTAGCGGACCTCGCGAGAGAATTTTGGCATTTCTGTCTGAGCAGGAATATTATGCTTCTGGCTCAGTATTTACCTGGTGTGAGCAACTCTGTCGCGGATTGGAACTCTTGTCAGCTGAAAGATTTCAGCGATTGGAGACTGAACAGACAAATCTGTTATATTTTTGAACAAGAAATGGGGTCCTTTCGTGCTGGATCTCTTTGCCAACCATGTAAATGCACAGGTTCCCAGGTTTTTCAGTTGGAGACCAGACCCAGCCGCAGAGGCAGTGGATGCATTAATACAACCTTGGGATGAGTCTCGTTGTTATGCGTTTCCCCCCTTTGCTCTAATTCAGAGGGTCCTGTTGAAGGTCGAGAGGGACAAGGCAGAAATAGTTATAATTGCCCCATTCTGGACATTTCATGTCTGGTATCCTGATGTTATGGCGATGTTGATTGCCAACCCAGTACTTCTGCCGGATGTCCCGGACTTGCTAACCAACCCCTCAGGAGATTTTCCCGATATGGTCCTTCAGGGCCAGCTTGGTTGATTTCAGGAGAACTTGGCAAATGTCAGGCTTATCTTCGCAGGCTTCAAAACTCAGTTAGGACTCATAGGCATTAGGAACCTCAAAGGCCTACAGGCTGGCCTGGAGAAAGTGGAGTCAGCTCCCCTAGTTGAGGTAGCTAACTACCTTTCTGAAGTTTTCCATGGCGGTAAATCTTATAGTACAGTTAGTAACGCTAGATCCGCTATTTCTTCAGGTCATGATTTAGTGGATAGCGTCCCTGTCGGGCAGCACGACGTGGTAAGAAGGCTTCTGAGGAGTGTAAGAATTAATGCTCCTCCTGGAACAAAGTACTCTTCCCTTTGGGATGTGGATATTGTTTTGAAAGAACTTGGAATAAAAATGAGTTTTTAGGTCTGAAGGATTTGTCTTTGAAACTAGTTATGTTGTTGTGCTTGATTTCCTTCCGGATAGTTTCTGATGTGAAAGCTTTGGAGATTACAGGACGTAGATTCGTTCCTGAGGGTGTTTGTTTCACCATTTCTAGGGCAACCAAAACTATGTCTAGGACAATTTTCTACCCTAATTTTGATGATTGTAGAAAATTGTGTGTGGTGAGAAGCATACGTGAGTATGAAAGGAGGACTGTATGTTTAAGGAATGCCTCTGAAACTCAACTAATTATTTCATTCAGACACCCTCATAAGGCAGTTTCCCCATCTACCATAGCTCGTTGGGTCAAGGAGGTCATGTCTAGAGCTGGGATTGATTTATCTAAGTTTAGTGCTCATTCTGCTAGAGGGGCTATGGCTTCTAAAGCCTTCTTTCTGGGAGGTGGCTTATCTGCCATTTTATCTGCGGCTGATTAGTCTTCTGAATCTGTGTTTCAGAAATGTTATTTTAAACCTGTGAACTGTCCAGTATTGAATATTATGGCAAGGCTTTGAAAATGCATAATATTGGCCTCCATGTCTTGCCATAGAATTCAGATTTTCCACAGTCCGGTGGGTAGAAAGTCATGATTTTGTTAAAGACACAGAGGCTGATATTAACCCTCCCTGTTATTTTCCCACTCTTTAATATTGTTTTTGACTTTTTCAGGTGGCGACAACAAGAAGTGATAATCTACAACGGAGACTACCTTGGTTTATTTGAAGTCTATTACATACTGTTTAACACTTTGACATGGATTGAACTTCTGAACTTGTTTGCAGCTTCAAGAAGGAATATGGCCAACTCTCAGAGGATTTGATTAAGATTGGAATGTTAAACTTTAGTTCTTAATTCTTTACATTGTTTGGTGTTGCTGCTGTGAGCTTGCAATTAAAGAAATATGCATAATATCAGCCTCCGTGTCTTTAATAAAATCATGATTTTCTACCCACCGGACTGTGGAAAATCTGAATTAGTCAGGTTCTTCTAGTCTGTTTGTACATAGGACAGAAAAATAGGAAGTGTACTTCTGTTTCAAGTGCGACCTCTGTTAGCTGTTCAGTGTCCCATTGTGTAACACTGGACTGCTCTATGAAATAAGCTTTGATATCTAGCTTGTCCTGCTTAGATCATGGAATTAAAAACTAGAGTAAGAGTTTTTTTCATTATTATACTTGTTCATTATAAACATATGGCAGATATGATGACATCATATAGCGTGAGGAAGGAAATATATACATTTTGCAACAAACAGCACATTTCATGAAGTTGTCAAGTGCTGCAGTTCAATTCAAATGTTAGATTAGATTCACAAAAAAACATTTGATTAAAGGAACTGTAAAGAACAATATAAATGAGACCTTTCCGCAGAAATAAGCTGCAATAATTTTTTGGCACATTTAATTAAGGTGCATTGTTTTCTAACTACTATATTGACACACATTTTCTACATTAATGCTAAAACACGTTTCAGTATTATTATGAAGTTAAACTTGCTTAAACATTTTCAACTTCCACAGTTTCAATCATTTGCAGGGCAAGCCATTATGCTAAATGTATAATGTATAATTTAAGGGAAAGCATTTCGGTTAAGGGGTTTGTTGCTTGTGTGAAGGGGATGTTTTCTACAGAGAGCACAGGAGAAAGGTTTTAGTCACAGTGTTGAAAGATAGAAGCAGAGACAGGCTAGAATATTGTAAAATTATCATATTTCAAGAGGGATTTCACTAAACTTCAAGGTCTGAAGGAAAAACAACCTGATGCTTCACCTCCTGCACCAACCCTAAATGGTACATTCTTATGACAAGGTATCCCATGGAGATCTTAGACAGTTGTTTTATCTAAATACATAAATCCAGACAAATTCTTTAAGAAATGCAATCGTTTATTTGATGTTTGTTAGAAAATCTTAATTAAAATAACATAAACAGCCAACATGCTTTTCAAATTTAGATTACACAGGAGTAATTGGAGCTATTTTGGTATTTCCGTGTTACTCTTGGACACAGAATTACTGATAATTACTCAATTCTCCTCCTCACATAACTAAGAATAATTGGGTGGGGGATTCTACAGTTAGAGCACATTTAGCGAGCATCGCTGTTCATGTTCTGCTGAAGTTAGCACTGTTTCTTAGTGCAACATGCATCCTGATGTCCATTTTGAATTCAAGGGTACATTTTAGACCACGAAAATAGCTCTAAATGTTGGTAGTAAGCTGGGGAAAAATCCAACCCATCAAACACATTAGCAAGTGCAAGTAGCTGCTATTCATTTTCTGTTGCATTCCGCCCTATTTCTGAGTGCAAAATGCATCCTCGCATCCATTTTTAGTAGAATGGGGCATTTTTCCACTAATAAATAGCCCAATATGCAGGATGGATCTTCTAGTGTAATTTACGTGTAATCACATGGAATTCTTAGGTAATTCTGTGTGATTCTGCTACATGCAGTTACAGGAGTAATGCCTACCCCTAGTTTGAATATTATGCTCTACAGTTTGACTGATCCTCCACACTGGTGCTTTCTCACACCTTGATAAATAAATTGTGCAGCATCAGCAGGCTGCATTATAAAAGTGTGTTCCTTCACACAGATTAAATTAGTAAGAAGAAAAATCAAGATGTTCATATGGGCTGGAAGTCCATGCTCCCTGTTAGACATTGCAACCCAGGGGTTCATCCATTCATGAAACTCAAAATTCCAGTATGCTTATACGGTGTTGGCTATTGCTCATCAAAATTGTTCAGTGTATTTTTTGGGGACCTTTTAATTTTAGTCCATTAAAGAAAACAGACAAAAGCAGATTTGATTGTCATTATTCATTGCAATTTTTTTAAATGACATTTCGAGACACAACATGACATCTGGGGTCCTGTAATTTGACATGAAAGGAAATTTAGATGTGGGAAATGTACGTGTCTAAAGAAATATTTGTGGTGCACTCACTTTTTATATTGTCAGAGGGTTGTACGGAAGGTATGAAATTTACAGTAGCATCCTCACATTACTAAATTATCGTCATTATTTGAAGTTTAATTAAATATGTGAACTTTTACTATACATTTGCAGGGGGTGGAGCTAGCCATGTAACATGGCAAATGGCTTCAGTGTATTGTCAGACTGAGTGTGTCACTCTTGATATCGCTACTCCTGGTCGTTAAGACGCCTAAGTCATCGCTTGGACAGTCCCTCAGCAGAACCAATGTTGACACTGCTCAGGGCAAAACTGATCCCTGCCATCTCGTATGGGCATATAGCCCACCCGGGTGCATTTGACAAAGTGGTCAACGCGGCCCAGGCGAAAGCCTATAAGATGGTGTTACAGGCACCCAGATATGCAAGGAACAACAGATTAAGGCTAGAGATAGGCCTTAAGCGACCAGAGCTGGCATTACTGGGGGACCTGTTAAAATTCTATATTAGAGTATTGAAAGCGCCAGAACATATTCTAAAGCACTCCCTAAAAATCAATCTTTGATGAGGTGGGCTCTTCCTGGCACTCAAAGCTAGAACAAGCTATTGAAGCAATGAAAATCGAGAGAAGGAGTTTGCCCCTGCACGAAATTCCATTTTGAGCCTGGGCTCAAGCTGTTAAGCACCAAGTCAAGATCATTTCCTTTGGGCTTGACCTTGCATCTCTGCGGCAAAATCCACTAACTCAGGCCCTGGACAAATCATATATTCCAGGTAAACCCCAACCTTACCTGCAAGACCCAGTATCCACTTATGCGAGAAAGAAAATTCTGTACTTTCGCCTTTTGGCCCTCAGGATCATGGACTTCAACCCCCGTACGGATGGCACCATAGCCTGTCGTCTATGCAACTACCGCAGAGAATCCTGGCTACACTTGTTGTGTTGTTGCACAAAGTTGGCCAATGACGGCCATCGTTTGTTGCTTCCGATTTTACGGAACACGGACTATAGAACTTGTAGAGAGGCTTTGGACTGGTGCCTCTCAGTCTCCACGACCTGCTTGATAGCCAGAGTTGGGAAATTCATACACCAGGTAAAACTGCCACTCGACTCCCAACTAACGGTAGTGTCTGCAAAGTAACTGGAATCCTTCGGCTCCAGTCATTTAACCTGGGCTGGTTTTAAGCTCCAAGAGGAATTCATCTATCGTCAACCGCCCGTGGTGCACGAATTGATTTTACCGAGCTTTCATGTTCCTCCTCTAATAAGTTGGGAAACATTGGTGCAACCTACACTCTACTCGTTTTAAAAGAACTCTGTTTTGGTCAACTAAACAGTAATAATATGTTAGTATTGTAAGTGGATGGGACACGTGGGGGGGGACGGGACGCTCATCAAGTTTTTTAAAAAAATTTTTTTACCTCATACTGTAAAGATTTTAAGTAATCATGCAGTTTATTAATAAATTGTCACTACTCCTGGTGGAGTTGCCCAGAAACCTTTAGTCTGTATAGAGTCAGCGGAGGATCATGGTCTGGAGCTGTATGAAGTCTCCACATTTGGGTTATAGTCAGTCATCTCAATTGCTCATGAGATTTCAAAGTGGCAGGTGTATTGCTGCATGACCCATCATGCCCTATCTCAGTGACCATGCCCTTAAAATTGCCAACTGGGAATTAGGGACTGGATCCACACTAAAGCTGGCACAGTGCCTAGTGTAATTTGGTAGATTCCTTGGAAAGGGATGGACAGGGAGGTACAGGCTTTTTATTCCACTGGGCTGGAGCCCTTGAAGAAAGGGTTTGAAAGGGCGCTCCTGGGGCCTCTGCTACTTCCCTAGATCTCTAAGGATCACCATAGCAGGCGGAGAGAGAGAGAGAGAGAGAGAGACTCTGATTTCTGTAACCCAGTCCGGCCCAGGGACTGGATCTTGTAGAGGAGTGGAAGAGGGCAGTGCTGACAAAAGCAAAGCAGTGGAGTTTACACTGACGTCTTGGAATTTACATCAACTTCTTTTGAAGGACTGCCATTAAACATAGACATGTTACATCAAGTTTAGCCAAGTGTTTGTACCCTATCTAGGACAACTCATGTGAGAAAAAGCAAGGCTTGAAGAATAGCATTCCTGAATGGGAAGGTTTTAATGCATAGATGAAGATTAAACAAGATGATTAAGTCTTTTGGGCACTTCCCATTTTCACAGTCGGATGCAGTACAGAAAAGAATGAGCTTCCACGTTCCCAATGAGGCCCACATTAGTGCATATGCATAGTGGTTAATGTTATGACAGACCAGCTGGTCTCCCTATCTGCTCGCTAGCCAATGCAAATTAGACTCTTGGCAAGTAAATAGGAGAACACATTTATTGAGAAATGAAATAGGAGAAGCCGTTAGGACATAGCAATGGTTCACAGAGTTCAAGCTGTCTTCTGCTTCTAATTCCATATTATGTAAGAAAGGCAGGACAACACATATCCTTCACAACAATTCTGAGTTATCAGGACAGTTTGGAGGCTGCATACTGAACAGGGTTGAAGTAGGCCTACCTAATGTTTAACGGTCTCATAGGGGCGATCCATGCACCAATGATAATAACATAACATAATGAGTTTTCCCACGAGGAAAGCTAGGGCCAATTAAAAGGGGGCAGGAGGAGGTGTTAATAGTGCTGATCCGATTTTTTGAGTCAATGAAGTAATTGTTGCTTTCTGCCTAAGGCCTAAGGCATCCCAAACTAGAAAGGGCGTACTTTAGTAAGGTGGAGATGCCTGAAGGGGATATAGCCACCGGTCTATGGCATCGAGGTACTCTCAGTTTCCAATAAGAATATGAACACAGAAGCGTTCTTATAGAAATAAATCAAAGTAATGTTGCAGAGAGAACACATGGAAATAAACAAAATCTCCATATTTGTACGTAAATTTACACCCATAGATATAGAACAAAATAGGATCTTTTCATGCAAAAGCCTTATAGTGCTATTGAACTTATACATTCTGGAATACAAGTGTTAAGCAAATGCATGCTAGAGTTTATTTGTTTAGCAACTTGCAGAATATGTTGAAACTTCATATACTAGTGAAAATGTTTATGTGACACTATCCAGCTACTTGTCTTAACCATGTTTTTTTTTATATGGAGCAAGTACTTAACAATGCTTTAATGTTGCTTTATTTTGAAACCCATGAGTTGGAGGACAAATACTATGTATTATATGTCTTTATGATCACGAATCTAACCAGATGTACGGTTTTTCTTATGTTTTAATGGTGTTTTTAATTTTATTCAGAAAGCTATGTATTGGAGAATAAGCATAACTTGGCTATATACCCTACTTTATGCATGATTCGGCTTTGAGTGAGTTATGAGGATTTGATTAAATGTTTTTTATGCTTTGTTTTATTATTTTTATTAGCTTGTACTTTTGTGGCTATTTTTAAACCACCGAATAAAGTTTATTGAACTGGACCGACATAACAATGTGGGGAAATTGATTAATTTGATGGTGTAAACTTGTCAGTTTGATATAAGCAAATTGTTGGAAATGCTTTACGTTTGAATTACTTGTCAAGCCTTGATCAAAATTTGACCAATGTATATCGGTGACAATAGGATCCTTGGATGAAAGTGTGCTGCTCATCATAAATGGTATTCCAGAGTGTATCTACTCAGCCCATGGTAATGAAAGGTTCCAAATCTATACAATTGTGATATGTTTAAGCAACACTACGTGTTTCAATTCAAAAACATTATTTGGCATATACAAAAAGCCATAAAGGTGGGTACAGGAATACAAACAGATACAAGCAATTAAAACCTGCAGACACAATCGAAGGCAATACTTAAAAATGAATAAATAACTTCATCCTTATTCACAATATACAATTAATAAACATCAGATCAAATTAATAATGCTGCAGTCCTCCAACATTTAAAACATGCTTTTTCATGCTTTAATTGCTTTCAAGATAAAAAGTACAACATTATAAGAGACCCTGCTATCATTCAGGTCAAGAATCCTAAATGTTAAAAAGAAAACACTCAAATATAGAGTACCCATGCATAAATAAATTGGGTTTTTACAAAAGATAAATAGTTGAATCCTAAAATATATAGTAATAATGGCGCTCAACATGATACACAAACAATAGAACAAACAATACAATGTGTAATGTAAAAGTGGCTAAGGAAGGAATTATACAAAATAAGAAGTTCAGGACAAGACAGAACCAACACAAAGTAAAAAATACGTCCTCTTCAATATGGACTACATATATGGGTCGACGGCCTTTCAACCATAGTGTAATTAAATGGTCATCATCAGGACAGAAGAATGATTATAATAGCGTCCAGGACAATTCAATAAAACATCTATTGCAAAGGTAAATCCAAATGAAAGGATATCATTTGTATGGAGTCCATAAAAGTGTTTTTCTGTAAGCGTCCTGATCGAGCACGGAATGTGGTATATGCAAGAAGTTTAATATCTCCTCCTCTGCAAGTATTGGCGTTGACAGCTCAGCAGATGAATAAATAACAGGTCTACTCCTTCAAAATTGAGAGCAAAGCCAATCAAATTCATGGCGGAGACCTGGTATATATATGTACAACCCAGTCCCAAGAGATCTGGCAGTTTCTTTATCCGTGCTGGTAATTACATAATTTACATTGTTTTAACATAGGCGCAAGACTTTTGTAACCAAAGTAGTAAAATGTGTTCACCCTAGGTCTCTGCTAAATGCGTTTAGTGGAGACCTAGGGTGAACAAATTTTCCCAGCGATTAAGTTGAGCCCTGCGGGTGGGACTTGGCCAACGAGCAAAGCCCACATCAGCTCATGCTGGGTCTACACTTTGGCTACAAAAGACTTACACCTATGTTAAAACAATGTAAATTATGTAATTTCTTTTTTTTCTTCTTTTTTTGAAGCCTGCCTGGTCTGGCAACACCAGGTTGCAGAGGAGCGGTTGTATTCTGTTCGCTATTATTTTAGCTAAAATGTTAGCATCTATCTTTATTAGGGACCATGGTCTGTATGACACACTCAGTGGGATTCTTTTCCAGTTTCAGGAGTGCTATCAGGAGTGCCTCCCTTAGTGAAGTAGGAGTGTGCCTTCTTCGTAAGCTTCTTCAAGCATTTCGGCTATATGCGGGATCATGAGGGCTCGGTATTCTTTGTAAAACTCGTCCGGAAGGGCATCCAGCCCTGGTGCTTTATTGTTAGGGAGAGAGTTAATGGCTTCTATTATTTCATCTCCGGTAATATGGTGACAAAAGTATTTTCGATGGGTGTCTGACAACCATGCCAGTGCCACGTCCTCCAAATAGTCTCATATTTCTCATGTGGAAGACTTTGCCTAAGCAGTGTACAGTTTGGTGTAGCATTTAGTGAAGCACTCCAATATGGCTGGAGTGTCATATACTGTTTTGTGCTGCTCATCCTGGATCTGTGTGATATACGTTGAAGTGTGAGTTGGCCTAATTTTGTATGACAACGCTCTGCCAGGTCTCCCTCCCTCCCCATAGTTTCTAGCAGTGTATTTTCACGATATGTACTTTATCTCAACATCTGCTTATTCATTGTATTTATCAATCTGCGTTCTGATGTCCGCCAATAGCGTGTCATCACGTGTGTCTTCGAATTCACATTCCAGTCTGGTGATTTCAGCTTCCATTCTTCCCAATTGACCCTGTATGTCCTTTAGTATGCCGCGTGTTTACTAATGCAATGACCGCGTATTGTAACTTTGAAAGCCTCCCATCGTGTTCTTGTGCTCTGCACTGATCCGGAGTTGTGTTCAAAATAGTCTATTATAGCTTGGCGGAGCTATTCTGAAACACCTGGTCCTGTAGTGCCGTTTGCTTCAATCTCCACGTGAATTGCCTTGGGGTGTGCATCAGAACTTGTAGTGTGATAAGAACCGGGGCATGGTCCGAAAGTGTTTTGGGTAAGTCTACAATGTCAGTAGCCCACGTGCACTCATCCCGAGATACCAGCCAATAGTGAAGTCTGGACCACGTGAGGTGTGTTGAGGAGAAGCACGTACCCTATCTCCGGTCTGGGTATCTATGTCACCATATGTCTACTATGTTCCAGTCCTCCATCCCATCCCTCAAAACTTTGGCCGATTGTTTACCATATCTGTCAATCCCAGTTGATCTATCAAGTGTGGGGTCTAAGCAGATACTGAAGTCACCGCCCCAGAGGAGCATGCTGGGCTGGAATTCACGTAGTTGTGTCCAGATTTGTGCGTAGAAAGAGGGGTCATCAGTATTCCGGCCATACACATTTACAGTCATTAACACTGTGCCCCCAAAGCAACCTTGCACTATAACATAGCGCCCTTGATCATCTTTCACTGATTTAATGAGTGTGAAGGGTGTATTGCTTTTCACCCAGAGCAGAACCCCTCTCACATAGGAGGAATAGGACAATGTCATCCTGTATGCAGCCCATCTGGCCCCTATTTTTGTCTTTCTCAGTTCGGTCAGGTGTGTCTCTTGTAGGCAGGCTACGTCTATTTTGTGTCTGTCCAGATATGCTAGAACCTTGCGTATTTTCTGTGGGTTGTGTAGCCCTCTAACATTCCATGTGAGAAGTGACAGCGGTCTGCATTGGCCCCAGGCATCAGCCATCTGCCGATTCTCCAACATCTTTCCTATGCATATGTCTATAATATTTGAACGTGTCTCCCATTTGCCTGTTTGCTACTTTGCCGCTGGTCAGAGTTTTCTGATTATCTCCCTTCCCCACCCCCTCCCACTCCACTATCCCCATTCTAGTGGAGGCATTCCCAACATTGACAAATTACATTACTCCCCAAATGAAAAAAGAAGAAACAATATAACAATGTGTGTGGTATACATGTAGGGGTCAGAGCTGCCCACCCGTTGCATGTGGCATAAACCACATGAGTGAACGCCCAAATATGTATAGTACGAATATCAACACTTCACCACATTACTAAACAAGGCTATGAAAGAGCCCTCTGAAGCGGAGGTCAATGTCTCTGTCCTGTATTGGATCACTAAAGGGTAGGACACCACAACTAGAGCATAAAATATAACAGTTTAGTGTTGACTTATCTGGTCGAGCAGATCACAGGCCTTTCATGTCCCAGCTGCATCCGAACGGCATCTGATGGGGGGTCCCACATAGCACGCAGGTGGTTCGTTGTCTGAACTAACATGTGTCTAGTAAATATTGTTCACTCCACATCAGAAGTGGTTGACTGTTCCCTGTGTATGCCCCTCGACAATCTTCTCCGCGTTCCCGTCTGTCCGTTCTATTGTACAAACTGCAGTACTTCCGATGGTTTAGCGAATATTCGTGTCATGCCATGAACAGTGATTTTGAGTCTGGCCGGGTACAGCATGGCATATGTGACATTCAAGTCTCTCAGTTTCTGTTTTGCTGCTGTGATTTTTTTCTGCACTTTCTGTACTGCTGACGTGAAGTTTGGATATAGGAATATGTCCATACCTTCATGAGATAGCTTGCCTATTCTCTGGCCTTTCGGAGCGTTGCATCTCTGTCCCTGTAATTATAAGTTTGGCGATAATCAGCCTCGGTCTGGATCCAGCCCATGGTTTTGGTGTCAGCGACCTGTGGACACTCTCGACAATAAAGACCTCCGAGAACGTGTCAAGTCCCAGCATGGAGATGAGCAGCTGCTCCACGTAGGAATCCATTGGTCCCGTGTTTGTCGTCTCTGAAACTCCCATTAAGCGTATGTTGCTTCTACAAGACCGAGCTTCTAAGTCTTCAGTCTTCGCTGTCATGGCCACCAATTGCTTCTCCATCCTTGTCTGTTTCGTGTCTATCTGTACTTGGCCGTCTTCGGCTTCGGATATTCTCCACTCCGCAATGTCCAGTCTTTCAGTGTGTTTATCAATCCGCTCTGGCATCCTATCCACTCTATATGTCAAGGAGTCAATTTTCCCATCAATGTTCGATATCGCCGTTTGAATTGTGTTAAACATGGACTGTATGTCATCATTCGTTACCCCGCCTGTGGCTCCTGTCGCTGTTTGCGCCAATGATTGTGCGTCAGTGCTTTGATCTTGTTGTTTCTTGGTTTGTTCGAAGGTGATTTTTGGTTGGGTGCAGTCTGGTTTATCCATGATGCAGTTTAGAAGCTATCCAGACCACGTGTGTGGTAATTACAGCGTCTCTGGAGCACCTACGCCTTAAAGCTAGGATCCCCGGTCTGTCTCGCGGTGCAAAGGTGACTATGCTGCATGTCTCGTCCAGATCACAGCAGCATCTGCCGGTCCTAGTGTTATTCCGACTGTATCTGTGGGACCTGGTGCAGTTGCGGTACTCGTACCCTCCAGGGGGCTGTTAAAGGGGAGACACTGTGCCCAGCACCACTTTTTATTGACTCACCACCAAGGGACTGCGACCAGGGTGGCAAGAAATCTGTACTCGCCTCCAATCCCTGTGCCCAACGTCCACTTCAGGGAGTTGTCCTAAATTCGCCCAGTTGTTGCTTCTTCACAAGCGCTACTTGCACAGTCCCGGCTTCCCCATATGTGTCACACCACACAGCCAAGAGTTCAGCGCATGGGCACTAGGGGGGGAGCCAACCGAACTGTGGCACTGGTGCACAGGATGTGGAGTATTCAAGCTGGCCCACCAGTTAGCACAGTTATCAGCTTTAGGTGCGCGTGTGACTGTGGGGTGCCTTGCGTCTTGAGACTTCGTGGTTCTCCAAGACCCGCGTTCACCCCTGTGTCATCAGTTTCCACAGTGACGCATCTGCGCTATATTATCAGTGTCTTTAATCAAATTCTGCAGTCAAGCTGGCATTATACACTCACCTCTACAGCCTGCTTTGCGTCCCCAGCAGGGCACCGCTCTCCGGGCCTCATTACGTCCGGGTGTGTTCACAGGGGCTCTCGCCGGTGGGCAGTCCCGGGGTCCAAAGGAGGCTCTTCTCCGTTTCGACAACACACGAGGGAAGCGTGGGGTCAATGGGCCAGGCCCCGAAGCTCAGGCCCAATCCAAGAGGGCTCTACGTTACTCAGGGGTCACTAGCATTTGTCGGATCCCCTGCAGGCATCTTGTGGCACTTCGCATTCAGTGCGGATGGTGTCGGGACATGTAGTGTTGAGAAACACAGTGGAAATGAGAGACACCCTGAAAAAGGAATCTGTTTCTTAGTTTAGTTATTGCATCTGTACACGTGACAGACCACCGGCTGATAATTGAAAGGGGAGATGTATGGCTAAGCAAACTCAAAGCAGTCGATTACGTTTTTGTTCAAACAAACAAGAGTGCCTAGGCGCTCCATGAACATGGTGCGGCGTGGTGACACTTAAGATGTTTATGGATATGAGGCAGCAGTCTGGGATATTGGTTCTTTTAAATTAATACATGTCACGGTAAGAACAGTGAGGATTGTTGGCGTGGTTAATGATAAATACGGTAACACACGGGGAAGAGGTTAAGGAGTAAGTGAGTTAATGGTGGCCTTTTGAACCTGGGTTATGTGGGGGTTGAAAATAATTTGTATTGTCAGAGACCGGGGTTTGGAGTTGGGGGATGATTAATGTAAAAAGGAGGGTAATGTTATAAAAGATGTTTTTGCGCGTGTCAATTTGGAGTAGCAAACTGATTGCAGTTTACGTTTTTTTATGAAGCTGATAATGTACCATGTATACTGACGGTGGTGTTGTTTTGAATATTATTTGCATTGTAGATACCCCTGACGAAGGGAATTAAATTCCCGAAATGCATTGGGTGATGTCAAAAAAGTTGTGACATGCGGAAACATACACTACTCCTGTGCTTGTGTCAGCATCTGCGTATGACATACGAATGAGTAAAATAAATTGAAAAGAAAAGCGTCAAACATGATAAAGAATATGGAACAAAATAAGGATTAAAAAGAAGAGTAATTGGTAAACTCGATTTATTGGATTCATACAGTCCAGGATTTGGCTGTGCAGCCGGAATGGTACCCAAATGTGGTTCCTTCGTGTTGAATCGGGCCTTAATGTTCATGTCCGCCAGTGTTATCTCCGCTCCCGGTCGCCATGACTCAGTCGCAGCAGGCCTTGTCTCCTCCCTTGGCTGCGCTGCGTAACATCCGTCTCCGCATGTCTGTCTGCTGAGGCCCACGGCTCTACTTTTGCTTTCTCGGCGAGAGACGCAGATTGCTCGTTCACCGTTTTGAGGTCTGCTGATATCTACTGGAGTCAGACTCGGCACTACAGTGGTCCAGCTGTCTTCACCACTTAACCTCCATCAATTCCAAGAACTTTGGTCAGTGTTGAAAGGATATGGCTGCAGGATTTCAGGCATTCTGGCAAGGAGCTCGCTTAGCAAGCGGCCATCTCGCTTCAAGGCTAGCTCCACCCCCGTAAAATATGTAATTACCAGCACCGATGAACAAACTGCCAGATCTCTTGGGACTGGGTTGTACATATATATATATATATATACCAGCTCTCTGCCATATATTGGTTTGGCTTTGCTCTCAATTTTGAAGGAGTAGACTTGTTATTTATTAATCTGCTGAGCCGTCAACCCTGTTACTTGCTGAGGAGGAGATATTAAGCTTCCTGCATATACAAATTCTGTGCCGGATCAGGATGCTTACCCAAAAAACTTTTGTGGACTTCCTATGAATGATATCCTTTCGGTTGGGTCTACCTTTGCAATAGATGTTTTATTGAATTGTCCTGGATGCTCCTATAATCATTGTTCTGTCCTGATGATGAATGTTTAATTACACTATGGTCAAAATGAAGAGGATGCATTTTTTGCTTTGTGTTGTTTATGTCTTGTCCTGAACTTCTTATTTTGTATAATTCCTTCCTCAGCCACTTTTTGATTACACATTGTATTGTTTGTGTATCTTGTTGAGCGCCATTATTACTATATATTTTTGGATTCAACTATTTATCTTTTGTTAATACATTTTCTACAAATGGAATTTATTTATGCATGGGTACTCTATATTTGAGTGTTTTCTTTTTAACATTTAGGATTATTTTCTTTTTTTGTAAATAGTATAATATTCTTTTGTTCTGATGCATCCCTTGTGGATTCAACTATTTTTACTTGAACCTTTGTTAGCATTCTAATACTGTTTGCCCCTGGTTCAGGTTTCAGGGCTGCCCCTGTTGTCGATAATCATTCAGGTCAGGCATAAATTTCAGGGTGGCAATATGTGACCTGATATTTTATGCTACCGGAAGGGGTTTTAGATATTAACACATAAAATTTGAAAAAAAATCACAGAGTAACATAAAATGAATTGTTCTTTGCTTGCTCAGCCCATTACAAGAACAAGGACTCGTATCTGGAGGGCTAGATTTGATAGTAGGGAAGGCCACCAAATGAGGGATAGTCCCAAATCTAAATCTGGTTAATACAAAACGGTGCGATAAATTAGTAATCCTAGATAAATAGCTTTGGCAACCCTCTTACAGCAAAAGCAATATGTAAAATGTAACAGTTGGTTAGACCCCATATGATATACCCTTCAATGATTCATAAATACATCTTTAATAGACAATTTGGTTAGTGAGATCACCTGCTAGGGATTAGACTGAATTAGCATCTTAAACAGACTACTAAAGATGGAATTACTGTAGCCTAACAAGGGGATGCTCAAGGCTTTCTCCAAAGACAGGTAATCTAATATAATTGATTTGGTAAAGCTGGTCTTATCTTTATCCCATATAGAATGCCAAAGCAGCAAAGGGCAAAGAATAAGCAGGTCCGCTGGAGACTGTAGCCCACCCTGCTGATGTGCAATCTCCATCAAGGCAGAGATAGGTAAGCATAATAAATGTTTTAGGAAGCAATTTTCCTCGACTTTCAATGGTTTGCTATTAAAAACAAACAAATGCCAGCCCCATAGGTAGTGATAGCAAGTACTCTAGCTTTATATATTGTTACCATATCTCTGGTTGGACGACTACCCCATTTAGCTGAAAACCTAAATGTCCCATGAGCACTTATGCTCTTTTTGACTCTAACATTGGTTAACCTCTGCAATTATATGTCCCACTGATGTGAAATAATACTTTATTTCGATAAAAACAAACTTTATCATAAAAGTACATGCAATTCATTATTTTTTTTAAAAAAGAATAAAAACGTTAAAGGTAAAATCTTTTCAGAAACAAGTGGAGGCGTAGGAGGTTAGGGGCTAGATTAGAAAAAAAGTCCTGAGACAAACAACCGGGGGATGGCCTGGTGCATTGTTATATACAGTTTCCTACCCCATTGTCCCACTGATGTACAAATTTGAGTATTGGGCATTTTCTTATTTTATCCCTTGGTCTATGCTTGCTACATTCAAATGTTTATGAACATTTTTGATTGTTGAAGCTTTAAAGAGCAGATGGTTCAATTCTGCCGATCTTTTACATTATGTTAGGTAACACTATTTACATCTGATTAACTTAATTCTCGGTGTGTTCAACCACAAAAATTGAACCCACTACACCCATAATGACAGTGGGCATTTCTGTACCGATATACGCATTTCCATTACGATATACTGAACCTTTTAATAATTGTCCATAATCTTCCATTATATACTTTTCATTTTATAGATGTGATGACATCTATTATGACAAATTATGTAAGTTGCAAGTCTTTATTCCACCTAATGCATGCTGTGATAGATGATAAAACAAAATTGCCAATTGTCTTTGAACCTAAGAAGGCAGCTTGCCCGGGGTCTCACATTTTTGCAATGAGCGTAATTCATTTATTCTTAGACCAACCTTGACTATCTTATAAAACCTCAGTTATAAATAGTTCTGGCCCCTTTCAGTTAATTGTTGTAAGAGCTGCTTCTAAAATGGGTGGCATATTTCCAATAGCATTGATTATTTGCTTCAATACCATGACTTTTAGTGATGTATGAGCACTCTGTTGTTGGCCTCACTGAATAGACTGAAAATGGAACAAATTCAATAAGTGAATGAAGCCTCATCTATATTACACCTAAAAAGTAATCAAGTTGATGCACTTTGTTGAAAAGATTTAGCAGTCACTGCTCCTCAAAGGATAAATTAGAGTGATACCACTCCTATTGATATGCTTAGCATCAGAGAAGATGATTACGAAACCTAAGCTTCACCACCAATCCTCAAACCCATTGTATATTTAGTAAACACAGTGGTGGCAGCCATAAACAAACAGTGGTGAGGCTGGTGGAGGGAACGCAGGAGGGGGAGCATGGGAGGGGGGCGTTGTGTGAGGGGTGTTAGAAATAATATATTAAAAATGAAAAGAACTTACCTGAAGCCACCATCTGCCTCCCGTGTAGCACCTCCTGTCCTCTTCCTGGTCCAAGCAGCCTCTGGGACCAACTCCCATCCAATCCCCATGCTGCAGAGCAGTGCAGTGATTAGCCTGAGCAGACTGGAAAGACGCTCCTCTCAGGCCTGGGTGTCTGTGGGGGTTTTTTCACAGCCCAGCTGTTCAATGTAGCCAGGCTGGAGAAAACTAAGGGCGCATGTGTGTTTTGCTCATCCTGCGATGGCCAGTCAAACACATATGCACACTTAGGGAGGGCATATAGCATTCCTCCTCCCATGCTTCTCACCACCCCTCCCTGCACAAGTTGGCTCAGTTGACAAATGAAAAATAATACAATGCTAGAACATCATTTTATTTTTCATTTGCCTGCTCTGAGCCGAACAGTGGTGCGACGCTCCTCTGCCATAGCGGTACAGTCAGTGATTGATCAATACTAGTGAAAATAAAAATGTATTGAACTAAATTAATTTAGTAGAGCAAGTGAAAAGCTGCAAATAATAGTTGGGGGAGCCTTGGATTAATTATTTGTGTTTTCTACACAAAATTACTTTGACATTTTCCTATAAGGAAAATGTTCCCCTTTTGGATTTAAGAGAATCGTTCTTCGGAGATGAAAAGCACACCAGCACACTGTTTATCATGATTCGACTTGCTGGAAAGGCTTGACGGTGGACACAAACATACAAATTATTTTTCTGCAGGACCTTTCCTTGCAAAACAATGAGTTTTGCTGGCGGCATAAGTAGAAAACTTCATAAATTTACAATTTCATGAAATTAATTGTAGGACATTCTTTTCTAAGCAGATGAATCGGAATTTCACAATCCCATGTATGCAGAATGATTCAAGACATTCTCATGGTAATTTTTGTGTTTCAGCTCTCATTTTTATTTTGCAGTTTAATATAACAAAATCCTGCCTCAAGGGCATTAGAGCGCTTTATATGCGCACCAAATAATATAGCATTTTTGGAAAACTTATTTTAGGCATGGGGAGATTGGGGTTTTGTAAAACAAACAAGGTGGAGGAGGGTCCAAGGGAAACTATTTTAAAGTCCAACAAGGAGAATATCCCCTATTCGTAATCAATAACACAAAAAAAACAACCTCGGGTCTACTCTAGCACACAAATCATATATTTACATCAAAAGATATGTGTAAAGTAAATAGAGTCTCTCATAATCTTTCTTAAATCAATGGGGGATGATCCCTTTAAGGACGAAAACCCTCACTCACCATAGGTGACATGCTTCATCATATGGGTTTTCTCCTCCCTGTAGGAAAACCTAGTCCTACTGAGGGCTACAACTTCTTCACTGTCAGGAAGAAGCTCAGGGATGTTTTTAGAGAGATGATGACTATCCAATTAGATATGCTAAAATCCCATATGTGAGTATTTAGGTGTAGTGAGGGTGTGGTGCAAAAAAGGAAATAGGAACAGTAGTGGTGAGTTTAAAACTGCCTAATGGATGAAAAAAAGTATCTTTATTGGCTTGCTCTCACTGGCAGTATTAAAAAAAGCAGTGCAAAGAGTAGTACTGATTAACCCTGGGCGCAGTGGGCGTAGTGGGGCTATGCAAAGCACCACGAAGTGGGAGGGAATCTACGCACACCCGCAAACTTCGCATAGCCCCACTACGCGCCGCCCGTATCACTCCCGCCCTCTTCTAAATGTCCTTAATATAATTTTAAAACATTGGAAAACTAGAAAAGGACTTACCTGCAATGCGGCGTCCCGGGGCTCCCTCTTCCTGGTATCTCATCGACTTCTTCCTCACAAATGCGCATGCGCGGGTGCCCATGCATGCTCATTTGTGAGGAAGAAGTTGGCAAGATACCAGGAAGAGGGAGCCCTGGGACGCCGCATCGCAGGTAAGTCCTTTTCTAGTTTTAGAATGTTTTAAAATTATATTAAGGGCATTTAAAAGAAGGCAGGAGGGAGGCGGGTGGCAGGCAACTTCGCTCCTCCATAGCGTGTGCGTAGTGTTGCTTACTATGCCTACTTTGCGAATCGCGAAGTAGGCAACGCTATGCACATTCTGTGGACGGAGCAGAGTACTACGCCCACCCTTAGTACTGATTTAAAACTACTTAAAAAAATAGGGTCAACATGTTTCAGCCTAATGATCAATATAATGTATCTATGGCTTTCTTCAGGACCAAAAAATGATTTGTCTATTGATGCTGCTACATATAATATAGTGAGTAAATGAAAAGGTAATACAATGCCAGTAATCGTGTGTGATAATGTCAGGTATTACTGGGGATATCTGTAAATTGAAAAAGAGAAAAAGAGAAAACATAACATCACACATTTCTATATGTTGTGCATATGCTACTAACATATTAGTATTGTTTCTTTTATTAGTAGCTACTATTATCATATCAAATTGATCAACTTACCCATAATAGTAGGATAAGTCACCTCACCTCTACCTGGCAACAGCTCAGGGAAGGGGGGCCCGCTCTGTAGGGAACAAAATCAAGCATCACACCTAGCCTTCATATAGGTGGACCTTGTTGTAGGTTCATTTGTGTGTGCAAATAACATCCTGTACTGGAATAACTACAAAAAAAGGTTAAATCTTATTTTAAAACATTTATAGACTTTGATTGTCTCCAAATCACGGTCCTATTACTTGTCCACCTTGATCACTATGGTGAGAGAGCATTGTGGTTATAATTTATTACGACCACAACAAGCAGTGTTTAAATGCTCATAGTGTCTTTTAATATATCTGTGCTCATGACCAGTTCTGGAAGTATTTATAATCAATTGTCCTGCATCAATAGGCTCAGTTTATAACACCAGTAGTACATGGAATGACCACGTTTTACAGTGAAGCCCGAGTTTTATCACTAACTCCACTATTCGGACAGAGTTCTCTTCCACATTAACGTTATTTAGAAAAAATGTCCCAGTCTTTTGTCCTCACTTACCGGTCCGTCAGTACCCCGTCACAGTACAGAGCTGCAACCGGAGGTGCCGATCGGACAGGAAAACCACCTTTAAATAGTATTCTGTTTGTCTGTTCATCGTGCTCGGTGTAGGACCTTTAGGTATCCTAACACTTTGCCTGAACAGGATGAACCAGATGAACGTGCTGCGCATGCACGTGTAAGAAACAGTTCTGTTCTGTTCTCTCGCATGCGTGTCAGCGTCATATTGCGTTTTTGTGAAAACCTTTGAGAAAACTTTATCCATACAGGCCAATAGTTCATATGTTTTGCGATTTTTACGTTACATAGGCGGAAAGCTTATATCCATTGCTGGAGAAAACACCCTATTAGTCAAGTGCTTGTTTATTAAAAGATCTTATAATACAAGAAATTTGTCTATTGTCAAAGAGCAACTCTGAATAGTGTATATATTTCTAACACAGGTTAGTGTATGTATATCACACAATGTAATTTCCATGTCAAAAGATCTTATAATACAAGAAATCAGTTTATTGTCAAAGAGCAACTCTGAATAGTGTATGCATTTCACACACAGGTTAGTGTATGTATATCGCACAATGGAATGCTTCTACAGGGCCAACCAGGAGATCTCATCATTTAGTCCTTTGATGTAATTCTTCAATCTAAACACCCAACGTTGTTCTCGTCGGAATAGAAACTTTGAAACATCCATTATGTGAGTAGGTATCCACGGTTGTTCAAAAACCACCCAACGGAGATCAGTATCTGTGTGATTCATATCTAAGAAGTGATTTGTTAACTTAGTTGATCTCTTTCTGCATCGGATAGTACTCTTGTGTTCAGACATTCTTAACTTGATCTTGCGGGTTGTCATTCCCACGTAACAGAGTTTGCATGGGCACCAGATCAAGTAGATCGATCTTTCACTGTTGCAGTTTGTGTGTTTTGTTAACGACCATGGTCTACCTGTGCCAGTATCAATTTCCATTGTTTTCATGGTTTGTGGACATACAGCACACGTTCCACAGGGAAAGTGACCTTTCACAGGGGGTAAGTCCCATAAAGCTTCTTGTCCATCTGTTTTTTTATGTCTTGGACGAGTATGTACAAGTCGATCTCTAATGTTAGCATTCCTCTTGAATGCGAACATAGAAACAGGTAATGTCTCTTATCCGGTATTCAATACCTTCCAATGATTGATAATACTCTTTTTAATCTGGTTAGAATAGCCACGGATTGTATTGACAAAAGTCAACCTTGAACTTTTCTCTTTAGATTGTTGAATTTCAATCAGGGCATCCCTGTTGTTGTTGCCCCCACTTTTCTGCGATTTCGGTATTGTGGTTTCTGGATATTTCTTTGCTTTCAGATCAGTAGTGAGTATTTTAGCATGTTCTCTGTATTTCTCAATCGAGGAGCAATTTCTCCTTATCCTGAGAAATTGCCCAAAGGGCAAGTTCTCGGGAGAGACTTCAGATGGTAACTTTGATATGGTAATAATTACTTACACGCTATCGGCTTCTTGTAAAATTCAGTACTTAGACCACCCTCCTCTGTGAAGATACCAACATCAAGGAAAGATAAACTATCCTTGGAAAATTCTAGAGTGAATCGTAAATACCCATTTCTCTCATTGAGCCATAGATGAAAAGACTTGATGGTTTCCAGGGAATCTCTCCATATAACAAAGATATCATCTGTGTAGCGTTTTCAGCCACAAATGTGTCTGTAGAAGGGGTTACTTTTTTGTAGGACCACTGTCTGCTCGAATTGATGGACATAGATATTTGCCAGGTTAGGTGCACAAACACCGCCCATAGATGTGCCCGACATTTACAAATATAAGTCGTCCTCAAATTTGAAGAAATTTTCTTTCATGACTTTGTAGGTACATGACACGATAATGGTACTTTAGGTTGAGTGGCACCAGGGCTCAGGAAGGTAAGTGTTGCATTAAACCCTTATGGCTGCATTTTACTACTCAGTCATGATTCCCAGGGCCCATTTTCCTTGCCTGCATCATGGCCCACGGCACCCTTGCTATTCTACTGTATCCATATATCCCTTCACCCTTTTCCGTGCAAACACATTCTAATGTTATCCTTGAGCTGCCTTTCTACTGCTCCATCTGTGTTCTAAAGTTTTAGAACAGCACCTGTTCCAACAAAGCCTTGTCTTTATAGTGTTTCAAGTTTTTTGCAGACTACTGTCTGGTATTGTAGGTTTACCCAACAGCATCTTTTAGGGAAGAACGGAGCTGCAACTATGGAGCAAGGGTGATGGAGTTTTGATGAGTGGCTTCACCAATGTACGCAAATTGGCTGGAGCATTTGCTAGGGTTATGTTGTCAAGATCCTTGTACACTACCCTAATACAGGTAGGGTGAGTGATTTCTTCTTACCAGAAGCTATGGTGTTTTTGTAGTTATTTGCCCAAGTCCTTTGTCTTGCCAGAGCGGTCATGCCGCAAGATGTTGTCTTTCACACCCAGTTACATTTAATAATTTAGTGTTCTGTTTTTTTCAAAAATAAGGAAAAAGAAGAATTTTCAGTTGTTTCATGAAAATTGATAATGACCTGATTGTCCGTTCTTACTTCAACTTGACGCCGTGGTTCAGGCATCGCCAACCTTTTCTGCAATAATACATAACATAGCTGCACTGCCCCTACCTGCCACCAAGCTAATTTTAGTAATAAGTCTCCCCAAACAGCACATGAGTTCTGAAAATACACACATTTTCTTCTTGAATGCACACCTTTCAAATTTGGTTTACGTATATTAATTACATTATTAGGCTGGGCTGCATAGAGGAGAGATGCTTATGGGTAGCTGGAGAGCTAACAGTTGCTCACAAGCTACTCATTGGAGAACCATGCTGTAGATTTCCTATGTAGTTTATAGTTTGAGCCAAGGCAGGGCAGGCGCTTTCTCTTTTTTAGACGTGCGGTTTTCACTCTGGGCTTACAGTCCTCCCATTGCCTTTTTATTAGTCCCATCAATTCACGTTCAAAAATTCTTTATTGTTAGTGGTTAATTTGTCTTCTTTGTCCCTCCTTTTTAGGGCGAGCCTAGCGCAGCACGCATGCAGTGCTCATAGGAAAATGACCTTTTGGAATAGCTCTGGACGTTTCACACTCGTGTGCGTGAGAAAAGGTGGACAGCTTACGTTACGAGCAGCGGCGCGGATAGCTTACGGTTACGTTGTCAGATTTCACAAGGGCGCACACCACTCGCGGGACGCTGCAGCTGTGCTTGTTTTCGTCTGCTTGTCCTTAGTCCCTAAAACCAGTAAATGTATTTAAATTTAAGGAAAGGTTGCGACTCCGGGACAGTCCTTTGAATACCGAGACTGTCCGGGGAAATCCGGGACGTCTGTTCACTCTAACACTTACGCATTCATAATCTCACTGGTGCTTGCAGGTAGGCCAGGGTGCATGTTGTCTGTGTCTGTGTGTCCATATGTGTGTGATATGGTCTGTATATGTTACTTTGTTGTCTGTCCAAGTGTGAACCTGTATGATATTCACACATCTCTATGTGTTTTTACTTATGCCTGTTGATCTGTGTGCAGGAATGGCTCCAAGTGTGTTGCTGTTTCATGTATTGGTGTATGTATGTATGTTGTGTGCGTATATGTAGATCAGTAGGTATGTTACTTTGTGTGAAGCTGTGTGTCTGCCCTCCGGGTATGTGCAAGATCATCTTGCCAAGGTACAGCCTTTTGGCTTTGCCCCTCTTCCTGAGCGTTGTGCCTTATGGTGGAATCAAACTGAAAAGTCCGGGGGTCAGGCTGGGTTTTCAGCACATTTTGGTGGCCAAGGAAAGTGATCCACCCTTGGCCACTTCACCCAACATCATCTGTGTACGAGGAGCGCAGAGGTTCATTCTAGAGATAGGTTTGATTGGGTATCTTGAGGCGTGCTCCCATTATCACAGTTTTACCTGGGTATGATGAGGAAGAACTGAAAGAGACAAAGCTTGTACTATATTGTATTAGTATTCTGCAGATTACAGCTTGCTGTGCTTCTGACCGGCTCTTAAACGTGACTGCCGGTGTAACAGTGCTCGTGTAATGCAGTGGTTGGATGAACACTCATTGAGGCTTTGCAGGTTTAGCTGCCCCTCTTATGTGGCGCACACGCATGCGCACTAGGTAGGAGCAGCACCAGTGAATGCAGGACAGGGTGGCCCAGAACCAGGGGCGTGGCTTGCATTAGTGCAGCAGGTGTGATAGCACTGAGGCCCAGGAGACCCCAGGGGAACCCGGATTACTGTATTGTATTTATTGTATTGTATTTAATATTTATACCGCGCATCTGTCACCCTACGGATATCCTGGCGCCAATTACTGATATGTTTTATCATTTAAATAGCAGCCAGGGGGCCCACTTTATTTCTTGTACTGAAGTCCACGACTCCCTGGCTATACTACTGCCTACATAACATCTCCGTTGGGGCAGGCCACAGAGGCCAGGTGCGTAAGGGGAATAGGTTTTCTTTATTCCAAGCGACACAAACAATGTACTGTGGGCATCGCAGGTGCAGTGGCATCGGGGCCCAGAGGTCTGAGGGGATCCCTGATTATTGTTGTATTTTGGATCTCAAACAGCAGCCGGAGGCCCAGTTCCTTCCTTGCACTAGAGCCAAGGGCTCACTGATTGTGCTACTAAAATTTAACACATCTCCCCTAGGGACAGGACAGGCCGCTGAGGTTATGTTTTTGATGACTGGAAGTGACACAAACCATGCACTGTAAGCATTAGAGCCAACGGGGACCGTACTTAGGCCACCAGACTCATTTCATATAACACCGGCTGAGGTCGGGGTTTGAACTGTGTTACTTGTCAAAGAATCACACACGACGCTGTGCCTACTTTGTTAAATAAATAAAAAGTAAGTGCAGGGGTCCTAAGTTTGTTTTAGGAGGTGCTGCTGAATGCCAGGTTTCTCCAGTGCTGGTTCCACCGCATGCCTTTTTCTTTCACTTCCCTGCTCTTCGGTTTCTTGTTGTCATTGAGGTGTGCAGCATCAATGCTTTAACTCCATGGCTGCTATGCGTTTTCCCCCTCTGTGCTGCAAATTCTTCTTTTTCATTGTTTTATGACGAGCTGGGCTCGTCATCAGTGTTTGAGGAGGCTACACCATGACGAGCCCAGCTCGTCATGAGTGTGGAAGGGGTTAAAAGGAAAAATAGAAGTGCATGTACTCTGTACCAGAGTACCTGCTGTGTCTGAGAAGTTCCAGTACTCTCCAATTCAAAGTATAATGTAACTCTTGAGAAGTGCAGGTACTCTCCCTCTTAAAATAAACAAGCATTGCTATAGCCAATAGGTCTCGCCTTTGGGACCTTATAAGTATTTAGTTATGCAGCACAATATCCTTGGTGCAACAACATCAACTGTTGCATGGCTAAACACTCCTCCATCTTGCAGCCTACCTGTGCCCCAGATTGCCGTGAGCAGAGTCCAGGAAGCGGTAAGGAGGCAGACTAGTGCTGTCTCTTTCCTAAAAAAGTTTAAAAAACGATTTCCCTACCTGTGATTGCATCATCTTATTTTTTTTTTAATTTCTTTAACTGTCTTTGCCTGTGGTTGATACAGTTTAAAATTGTAGTTTAACCTGCCAGTGATTGCATATTTTACCCCATGTTTTTGTGTTTTAAACTTGTGGATTTTCCTGCCTGTGACGGCTTCCATTTAACCTGTTGAATTGTGGGATTTGCAGTCCTAACTCTGTAGTTTTTCCCTCATTCCCTGTGACTATCAGTTTTTCCCTCCAAATGTCTCCCTTGCTCTGTGCTAAGAACTGTATGTTAAGCAGTGCACCCCCAGCAACCATTGTGTGTTCAAAACTCAGTGAAATCAGCACCCCTCCTCTCCCTGAGACAGCAGTAATCTGCTGTAAGCTGTTTAAACTGTGTTTAATAGGGACTGTGCACTTCGATTTTTGGCCAGGAGAGGGAGTAAAGTTTTATACAAATAGTGTTGTTAGAAGACAGGTTTGTTGGGGCCTTACCTAAGTGTGGATTGAGCCTGTCTGTCTCTTAGGAGATCTGTGAATAGAGCAGCTCCCCAGTCCTACCCCCACCCTCAGTGCAGCAGACCTAGGACTGCTATTGGTATTCCCCAGCTCCAAGCAAATCATAGCCCTCCTCTCAAACCTGCCCAGGCCCCATAAGGATTTGCTAGGTGCACCCCAAATCATTCTCCTCCATCTTGTGAGTTGCAGCCTTCCTGTGCCCCAGATTGCGGTGAGCAGAGTCCAGGAAGTGGTAAGGAGGCAGACTAATGCTGTCTGTTTCATAAAAAAGTTTAAAAAACAATTTTCCCTACCTGTGATTTCATCATCTTAATATTTTTTTTATTTTTAAATTTCTTTAATTGTCTTTGCCTGTGGTTGTTAAAGTTTTAAAATTGTTGTTTTAACTTGTCAGTGATTGCATAATTTATCTCATGTTTTGTGTTTAAACTTGTGGTTTTTCCTGCCTGTGACGGCTTCCGTTTAACCTGTTGAATTGTGGGATTTGCAGTCCAAACTCTGAAGTTTTTCCCTCATTCCCTGTGACTATCAGTTTTTCCCTCCAAATGTCTCCTTTGCTCTGTGCTAAGAACTGTATGTTAAGCAGTGCACCCCCAGCGACCATTTTGTGTTCGCAAGTCAGTGAAATCAGCACCCCCCCCTCCCCAGTAATCTGCTGTAAGCTGTTTAAACTGTGTTTAATATGATCTATGCACTTTGTTTTTTGGCCAGGAGAGGGGGTAAAGTTTTATACAAATAGTGTTGTTAGAGGGCAAGTTGGTTGGTGCTTTACCTGCAGAAGTCTAAAGTGTGGATTGAGCCTGTCTGTCTCCTAGGAGATTTCTGAATAGAGCAGCAGTTTCCAACTCCCTGGCCAGCAAACCTTGTCTGAGGTAGCTGGGACCTTATATAGTCTGATATTGTTTGGTACGTGTGTACACTGATTGGTGGTTGTATCCAATGTTTCTATTGAATTAGGGTTAGTGTCCTCATTGGTTGGGTATTTGAGGGTTCTGATATGTTTCTGGGTCTGTGATTACATCAATGTAGGTTTGGAGCTAGGGATATGGTTAGGATTTCTATTGGAAGTAGGGACTAAGGCTTCCTGTTTTATTGCTTGTTGGGACTAGAATTAGGGTTAGGTCTTTAATTGGAAATAGCGATTAGGGTTTATGGTGTGAATGGTTGCTGGACTAGGTGTGGGACTAAGAGTAGGGTTAGGCTTTCTATTGGAAGTAGGGACTAGGGCTTCCTGTGCCATTGGTGGCTTGGACTAGGGTTGAGACTACTGTTAGGGCTAGGGCCTCTATTGGATGCAGAGATCTGTGTTTTTTAAAGTGATTGGGTGCTTGGACTAGGGCTAAGATTGGCTGCAAGGCCCTTGGCTCCTATTGGTTCTAGTTTTTAGGGCTAGGGCTAGTGCTGTGATTGGATAGTGTTAGGGCTAGAGTTCCCATTGGCAGCAGGGGTCGCCTGACTACTAGGGCTGAAAAAAAGGCCAAACCTTAGGGCTTCTCAGCCCGGGGTCGAGGCTAAGGGTGGATAGGACAAGGGTGAGTGCCTGTTTGAGCCTGGTCGGGACCAGAACCAGAAATGCAGCCCATTTTCCCATTCATTAATGCCCACCCTATGTATTTGTCCCTCTGTATATAAGCATTTATTTTCACTAGCATTGATTTTCAATATAGATATGTGCCTATCTTTGTGTATTGCTTTGTATAAACCTGTACAATAATTATGATATAAAAACAAAAGAAAATAAATAATCTTTGGTCTACATGGTCTCCGGGTAAGTAGTGCGCGATATAAATGCCTATGATTGATTGATTGATTGATTGATGTACTTGCTTCCATTGCGAATCTATGTACCTCCATGTACTTGGGTCTGTGTGTCTGTTACTTTTCTCCTGAAACAGCATATCCAATGAACTATCTATTTCTCATCCGCTACCTATATCACAATCTTTAATCTGCATATACTTACCTCCTTTATGCATCTATATACTTTCAATGTACTTATGGATCTATATGTTTATATCTTTCTTCTAATTTAGCATTTCCAATGCACTACCCTATTTCTCAGCCTATACTTCTCCCAATATATCTTCTAGCCCAACTTTCTTACTCATCTCAAACTTCTTTCTACTACCCTTTCCAATTCACTACCCTATCTCTCACCCTATACATCTATCATTATATCCTCTCCACCCACTATCTCATTTATCCCAAACCCCATACCACTACTAAGTTCCCCAAAATAACCCTTTCTTGACTCTCTCCTACTGTACCCCTCCTTGCATCATCTGACACCTCTTTTAATATACCGATTTCCCCCCCAAAACAAACCTTTCTAAACTCTTCCCTCTGACTCTTCCCCTCCAAAAATCCTTTTTAATCATCCAAATGCCTCCTCCTACTGCTATGATGTAAAAAAAGAAGTCCTTCACTATTCTATCCCTCCACCATCCTTTTCAATCAAAATAAGACTAGCATGTTCACTTCTCTAATTCCATATTCCACTTTACTAATTCACCACTAATCCTTTATGGGTTCAAGAATAGCGTGCTACTCGCCAACAAAGCGTTTCAACACCTCATTAGGGTTACAAGCGCTATATAAATGCAAACCTTTTTTTTCCTTTTTTACCCTTCCAAAACCCTTCTCAATCCAAATAACTGACTAACCTATCCACCACTCAAAATACTTCATATTTCTCTATACTAATTTTTAACACTAATACTTTATGGGTTCCGGAGTAGCCTGCTACTCGCCAGAAAAGTGCTTCAACACCCCATGAGGGGTAACAGGCGCTATATGAATGCAAACCTATCTTTCCCTTCTATGCCTCCGCTATCCTTCTCACTCCAAATAACTGACTAATATCCACCACTCAAATTACTTTCATATTTCACCATACTAATTCACCACTAATCCTTTATGGGTTTCCGGAGTAGCGTGCTACTCCCCAAAAAAAGTGCTTCAACACCCTGTCTGGGGTTAGAAGCACTATATAAATACAAACCTTCTTTCCAGTAGCCATTATAATATGGCGGGTGGAGATCCCTGTCCCCATGGCGGGGAGACCGCCACCGACAGACTGTTGGTGGCAGTCACCCCGGCATCGTAATCAGGCCACTAGTACCTCCATTCTGAGAAGGTGTAGCAGCAAGACTACATCTCCTCCCTTCTACGTTGTGAGCCACTGTCAAACTGTTTGACTGGAGGCATTCACAAAGAGATAATAGCTAATCCTGTTGCTCCACACATGTATTTACCTTCCAAATCTATAATATGGCCTGAGGTTGATCAGGAGTGACTCGTGACTGGATATTCCACATGTATTTCATTATCATCTCATTCAAAGGACACTTGTGGTCCATGGGGCTCTCAGCATAGTCTCAGCAACAGAAACTGGGCAATAACAAGGTGAAGTGGACTACTGCTAGAAGTGCCGGACTAATGAACCCGGTTTGAATCCCCGTTTCGACTTGGCATTCTGTCAGTTTAAGCAAATGACTTAATCTTCCCTGCCCATAAAATGTGTAACATAATCTGGTTCTCGTGTAAACGTCTTCCAGGCCTTGTGCCAAGTTCGAGCCCCATACAATTGCTAAAAAACAATGTGATTTGTAATTTCTTTTTGTTGTGCTACTCTATTTTGTGCATTCCCTAGTGACTTGCTGAGGCGTGGTTCCTACCACTGGAAACACAACTACTAAAACAATAAACAAGGAAACCTTTCTATTTTCTTACGACACAAGAAACCGATTTGGCAATGAGTCAGATGTCAACGTTTCACAACATCAAGGATGAACTCATCCTGAGGTTTTGGCTTTCTCAGGGCAGGCACTGAAGGAGTAGTCATCCCTGTGGCAAGAAAATTTACTTTGATTTAAATATAGCTGCATTGCATAATCATGTCAGGCGCCATAATGTTGATTCATGCAGCGGTGGAACAGTTGCCTTAACGGCAAGGTACAGTATCGACCACAAGCCCAGATACAGGGCAGAATTAATTATCCTCAATTGTGGAGTTGCAGGAAAACCGTACGCAGATCTGAACGAGTGTGCAACGTCGCAGTGTGTTGGATGCATAACATATGACAGTCTGGAACATGTATACCTAAAATTAAAGTTATAACATTTCAGTAGCAGGTTGACTTGTTGACAATGTATTCTAACCTTACTACATTTACTGTGTATGAAATTGCCATTTGTTGCTTATAAATCTTCAAAAGAAAATATTAATTAAGAAAGCTTGGAGATTTAGAATTTCTGCTCTACATACATTTCTATCTAAGGATACGATATCCTTGGTTTATTAACAGACAGGCTTTAAAGTGATATTCCACGTAGATTATTTTGACCCAAGACATTTGGCAAACTGTTCTTTCCTAATGCTAACATTTGATACTTTTTAGACTTCCTCGACCTTGATATCAGAGCCCAATATTTAATCTCGAATCTGCAGATGGATGTATTTCAGGCTCTACTTTAGAATAATGCTTCTAAATTCCATCTCAATATTGCTCAGAGTGCGATACTTTCCCCTGGTACTGATTAATTTTTATAATGCAATGAAGTAGCCTTGTGAATCCTCAAACCTCGTTGCCTCAAGCAGTTCCATTGACTCATTATCGCGGTGACCTTGCTCAAGAGAATCTTATATTGGCAGGGGATTTTAATTGTCATCTGTACATGGACTTTCTAAATCCTTTTCACAGTATACCAACTTGCCCAATAACCAAGGGTACTTATATTGAGCACTCTCTCATTGACAAGGAACTAAATATTCTTTTATACACTCATAATTTGGTTTTTACACAAGACAAGTTCACTAATACCCTCCATCATCTGTTCAAGGTGCACTCAACCCTGCTCTTGTAATCCTATACCCCTTATACCCTTTGACTAAACGAGACAGATAACCCACATCCAGTGCCATGACTCTCACCCTTCTAATACCGAACCGGTTCTTGCTAGTGAGTACCTCCCCTTCCCACCCTCACTGCAGCAGCCCCATTCTCTTGTGGTGTTGATAGAGGCCCTTTGTTACCAGTAAACAATCCCCCTCTGGCATGTTTTCCCTATACTGTGGTCTTGACCGGGGTTCTTGGGCTCGTCCCCCAAAGCTGGAAACAATAGGCCAATTAACTGATTAACAAGGTATCCCATTGGTTAGGTAGACACACTTGATGTCACACTGCAGACCACAAGAACATTCTGATGGCCCGCAAGGCTTCTGGGATAGGGCCCTCTGGTAATCCTTTGAGGGAGATTGTGTGATTGTCAGCATTAGATAGCCAGAATTGGCATGTAACATCTTAAGTGGCCTTACAGACTTACTCATTAGATTCTGGTATCAAATCATTATCGCTGGGCTTTTTTTTTATAGAACCTTCCAATTGCTCAAAGCCTAATCCAGCCTACATGTTTTAGTTGTGCTGAGAGAGCTCCAGGTGAGCAATTGGCACTTCTAGATCCATTTGCCCCCCTGGTGGTCTTAATGATTTGAACTGACTCAAGGAGCACGACACTACACCCATATCTCAGAGCCCTCATATAGGGCCACCTCCGCTGAGAGGTGCTGCACTACGATCATTGATTTTTATTTTTGTTTTAGCTCCTGGGATGCCCATCTATCATTTTTAAATTCTTACACAGCCCCTTCAGTGATAATAACCCTTTGTCTTTGGTACTTGAGGTGGTGGGGGGGTCCCAAAAAAGAGTACTTGCCTCCCCCCAGGTATATTATCCCTAACCGACCAGGGAAGAAGTGTACGGTGGTGGCACATACAACCTTAAATTTTTAGCAGTTCACTTTTTGCAGCCTGTGAGCAGGAGATACTCACGTGCCTGGACCCCTTTGTGGCGGGGGATGAGATTTTAAGCTCTTTTGTCTCAATCGCAAAGACGGTCTCCATTCTGCTAAAGATGCCCCAGTTGGTCCCCGTCTCGAAAATCCTGAATTGTTCGATGGTTAGTATTAATGGGTTCTCCGCACCTTGAAGAAAGCTCCGAGGCAGTCCCCTCGAGATAGAGAGTGGGTGGCAAACTGTGGTCCTGACTATAAGGAGGTGCTAAAAAAATGGAGGCATTTGCTACAGAAGCAGGCATGGGACATGCTTACAAAAGCAAGCAAGCTGAGATTAGCACACTTTTTTGGTAGGTCATAAACAGACCCTGCTTGTCCGAGCCTTTAAGGCCCATGTTATGCCATCACATCACCCCCCCCCCCCCCCAACAGTGAGTTGAACACTTTGAAGGTGTGTATAATTCTGGCCAGACCGATGGGACACTAACTGAGACGGAATTAACATCGGGTAACACTATACTCACCTTCTCCCTGGAGGAGTTCACCAGGTTATTAAAGCATTGTCCTGGAATAAGGCCCCAGGGCCTGAACGGATTCCTCCAGACATTTTTCACAATAATATAGAGCTTTGGGGCTTAGTTTTGACCATTGTGCTAAATGCTGCAACAAGGAAAGGAATCACTTCATCTTGCTCGACGGCCTCTATAATACCGATTTCAAGAAGGGAGATAAGGACGGCTCACAGTGTTTGCCACCCCATCTCCCTGATTGATACAGTGGTAAAGGTCTTAGGCTGGGTCCTATTGACCAGGCTCTCAACATGGCATGACAAGAACCAGATAATATCCGAGGTGCAGTTCAGCGTTTGCCCGGGTAAATCAAATACTGAACAATGCCTTAACCTTTACTTACTAATAAACAAGTGCAACCTGTTGCCCTGTTTTTAACATTCATGGAACGTATATCCGCCTTTGAACGGGTGAATCGTAAAAAACTGTGGGCCCTACTTATCTCCTTAGGCGTCGATCCGGCTATCGCAACTCTACTGATGAACCTCAATGCCCACACCACCGCAGCAGTCAGATACTCCAAGGGGGTGGGCCTCTTAGAACAATTTAAATGCACCAGGGGTTTTCATTAAGGATGCATACGTGTTATGTTATGTTATAAAGAGATGTATACCGCGCACTGCTACTCAAGAGATTCCTGGCGCGTTGGAAGACAGTGACAGAGGTGAACAAAATAAATAAATCAGCTGTTTGAACAAGAAAGTTTTAAGAAGTTTTTTAAAACTAGGAAGCTCCTTGATATGTCGCAGGTCAGCTGGCAGAGTATTCCACAGTGTGGTTGCCTTAACCACGAAGGACTGCCCCCCAATCCGCAAGCGGCGAAATCTAGGGATCACCAGCCGACGTTGGAGAGCGGAGCGCAGAGGTCGCCTGGGAAGGTAAAAAGCGAACCGTGAGCTAATATAGGCCGGACAAGGCCCATGAAGTGCCTTATGAGTCATAGTCAAAACTTTAAGACAGACTCGCTGGGCGACGAGAAGCCAATGCAAATCACTTAGCTGCTGACGTACGCTAATTCTCCTCGGGATGTTGAACAGGAGCCTGACAACCGCGTTCTGAATAACCTGCAGTTTTCCTAAAAGATACCCCAGGGTGCCAATGTAGAGGGCGTTAGCATAATCGAGGCGCGATAGAATGAGTACCCGGGCTACCGTCTCCCTAGCCGAGCGAGGGAGCAGAGGAAAAAACCTCCTCAAAGCCTTGAGCAAACCAAAGCACATCCCTGACAGTCTTTTGATCTGTTTATGAAAGAAAAGATCCTCCCCGCACCACATTCCTAGGATCTTGGCAACGCCGCCATCTGCCTTGGGGCACGGATAGCCGGGTGGCCAAAGAGATTCTCTAAAAGTGGGGGGGAACTGGCCGTAGAGGATCACCTCCGATTTGTCCTCATTACACTGGAGGCTGGCCGGCGCCAACCATGAGAATACAGAAGACAGGCAGTGATGGACCGTGTTAGTTTGGAGATCCGAGTCCTTCCAAGTGAAAAGGAGTTGAGTGTCACCGGCATACACCATTATTTTGGCACCCAGTTGCTCTGCCATATATATCAGGGGTGTCAAGTAAATATGAAAAAAGTGGAGGGCTCAGCGTGGACCCCTGAGGGACCCCAGTGGACAGTTTACCAATAGAAGATGAGAAAGACGGCATCCACACCTGTGGGTGCGATTGTCCAAGAAGGATTTGACCCAGTCCCAGGCCACGCCTGGAATGCCGATGGCAGACAGACGGGAGAGAAGCTGGTGATGGAGTACCGTGTCAAAGGCGGCAGAGAGGTCCAATAAAATCAGAGCCGCCCTGCCGCCCGCGTCCAGGCACTCCCTAATGACCTCCGTGATTTCCACCAGCGCTGTCTCGGTGCTGAAAGATATCCTAAACCCAGATTGAGCTGGGTGAAGTGCCCCTTTTTTATTTACTATTTACATTAATGGCCTAGATGCCGCTGTTTCTTCTCTACAGTCTAACTGCCTTAGAGTTGGTAAGAAATTATTGCCAGTCCTATTGTATGCAGATGATGCTGTGCAAACCTTCAGTCAGGTCATATGTAATGTTAAAATCAGTATTGGGTATGGAACTGTACCTCCTGGCCTTAACTAGTGCTCACGACAGATTGTTGATCACACGTTTTTGATTTAATTAGCTTCATCACATTTTAGCATCCCCGGTGGTTTTTTCCCCTCACCAGATCACCGAGGTCCCTGTGGCTGCGATCTTCGATCTCCTCAGGACACATTTCATTTCATACTATTGTGTAAATATTTTTCACTCTCCACAAAATATTTCCTCCGCCCCTGCTCAAATGTTTGAAGTTCAGGCATGCTAAAGTGGCCCTTTTGCATTCACAGATGCTACCTAACCCTTTGACTCTATGTGCAGTGTTAAGTTTATTGCGAGCCACTTATAAATCTAGAGTGGATTGACTATGCGATGTGAGTTTTACTTATGTGCACTGTTTTTAACATTTTACTGTTTTCTTTTATGGATGAATTGTGTGCTTATATATTACATGATGTATTGTATCTTATATGGTTGCTTTGCATCCGAATAAAGAAATGTATACCTATTTACAGTCCTATTGTATGCAGATGATGCTGTGCTCATGGCATGCACAGCATTGGGTCTGCATCTTTAATTGATGGGTTTGTTTCCTTTATGGACAGACTGGACCTGAGGGTCAACTTTACAAAATCTTACATTTTGGAAGTTGGCCCTCGGTTGACGAGGTCCAAAACTTTAAAGGCAGGGAATCATACCTTACTAAAGGTTCTGGCTTTTTCATATATGAGGACGTTGTATGACGCAAAATTGAATTGGAAATTATTGCTGGATGGAACGTTGGCCAATTTGAATGAGGTAATGGGGCCATTGCCAGCTGTGCCCACAGATTGGGATCATGGTCGCCAGGCGTGCTTTTAAAGCTCTACCTTTCCAGAGGTATTTCTAAGGTTCTATATGGTAGAGAAGTGCGGGGATTAACCTTGGTGCACAAGTTACAGCTTGCTCAAAATAAGTCCCTGAGACGAATCTTGAAGGTACCCCAGAGTACTCCTTCAATTCCGTACATGAAGAACTTGGTGTAAATTACATTGCTGTTCTGGTGACATTGAAGCCCATGCTCTCTCGAGTGAAGATCTGGCCCAGGGAGGGCACTGGGCTAAATCACCTCATCTTTTCAGATCATTTCTCGTTAGATCCAGAGGTGACTGATAACAATTCAAAGTGGTGGGGCGTAAAAGTTGTGGACGAGTTTTGAGTAGTGAGCCAGAAAAAGGATCGAGTCCAAGTGACATAATGGTGATTTCGAGGGTGGTCCCCCAAGAAATGTTTGAAAAAAACAGAGGGGTGATGGCATATTTTAAATCTAATTTTAATTATAAAATTTGTGAAAAGCGAGGTTTTTAATGCAATTTTGAATTAGTTGTTTTTAAATATTTAAAACATTAAAGATTGCCTCATATTGCGGTGCATTAAATATGTTCAACGCCTCCTACCTGCCTCATTAAGTCTATCTGGGTGAGTTCAGTTGTTAGGGGTGTTTATGACGGGGCAGTATTGAGAACTTTGGAGGTGAGTTTATAAATGTGCTCACACAACAGGCACATTCAATCCTTGGTCTCTTTGTCGTGCACTTTCGAAATCGGTAACGTGCCAATTGTGGGATCACACATGTAGGAGGTCATACAGTTGTCAAGCATGTACGTCAAGAAAGGAAAAGAGAACGAATTGCTCACAGGTGAGTGGAGTGGGCATTTCAGTGCGCAGGGGAAATGGGAAAGTGGAGGAGATGAAAGTATGTACAAACAGAAGAGAATAAAAACTGAATAGAAAAACGACTGCTTGAGAGATATGTAGATGCATGATTCCAGAAATAGGGAGAAAAATGGGCGCACGTTTCAATTAGAGAGAGACTGCAGAGAAAAATGGTAATAAAAGAGAATGAGAGTGATTGAGACACACTGAAGACCGTACCACTTACATAGTTTATTGATATGTAATTCAAAATGTTTCACTCCTTTTAGAGAACCCCCCTCCTGCTTTCATTCCACTTAAAGCAATTTTAATTTTCACCTAATTTCTGCCTAACATGAATTGAGCTGACAAGGAATTTTGTCATTTTTGTTTTTGTTTTTATAATCAAAGTACTAAGAAGCCGCAGTTTGCCAATGTCAAGCTACATATATGCAATAAACCAATTGTGTTTAATAACATTGATAATAACCGTTATTACAAAATTGAAATAAATACCCTGTAGCAGATGAGTTTAAAATCATTTTAACTATCTTTCAAGGATCATTAAAGGCCCATCGAGAAAAGTACCTGTTTTTCAAACATGTGTATCAAAGCTTTTGCTGACCGGCCAAAGTGTGCCAATCAAAGAATTGAATTAACCTTGCCTCTCGAGAAGGACTCGATTATAAAACAGCAACAGCCTTTCCCATTCCACTGACCCTAAACAAGTGAAGCAAAAGCGTGTCACTCCAGATACATGTACCACTACCCAATTGAAAAAACCATGAAAGCTGGAATAATAGGAAGGAAGAGTGAGGGAGTCCAGTACAGCATCCATCCACAGAAACACAAGCATGGAGAGGCGCAAACACATGCATGCCTCACACCCAAAGATGCACCCACACGCGCATCCCTTTACACACAATGCTCACATACACAGACAGGCATACATTAACACACACACACATGTTGGCACGCGTAAACTTACGAGCGAGCCCTGTGACCAGACTGAGGGCAGGATACAACTATTCATATGTAACGCTCGTGTCCCAACCAGAGCTGGGGCGTGATTGAACATGGCCAGTCAGTGCATGGCTTCACAAGAAAGCTATCGAGTGATTGGCCATGATCTGCAAACTTCTTCCCCCACTGCTAACTTGTTTGTGCAGCCCACCAGGGAACTACAGGCCTAAGGCTGACGTCTAAGCCAATCCCGAAACTGCTAAGAGCTTTAGAGCAGTGTCAGGATTGGCTCAGGCAGTCGAAACCAGCTTTCATTAGGAGACTGGAGGCTTCGGCTGTGTTCTCCTCGGCTTCCTTGTAGGACAAGGGTAAAGCACAAATGTCGGGCTAGGCACAACAAGCCACCAGTCCAACCTGGCATGCACACTTCACTTTAGGACAGCTTCCCCATAGTCAGGGCTTTAAGTGGGATGAAAAAACTGAAGGGTCTCTCAAAGGGGCGTGGCTACTAATTAGGGGCGTGGCTTTTTAAACACTTCGCTAAAAATCTTTGTTTAGTATAGTGTGCCGCCCAACTTGTATTTTGCTCTTTCAGTCATTGCATCCAGATATGTGATACAATAAGTAACATTATACTTACAACAAGTAAGGACTATTGGCTTTGTCAATTGTTATTAGTTGCATAAGATAAATAAGCTGCAACTATATCTTGTTACATATAATATTGAAAAAGCTTCCAATTAAAGCCCTGGTGACCCTACCACAATGTTGCTGCTCTTGCGTTTCAGAAAGAGAAGGGAAATCCAGAGAGAAAATGACTCTCTAAAGGATTTCCCTTCCCCCACAAAGCTCACCTGGCATGACGTCATGTCGTAACTTCTCCACTAGTGAGAAGTGAGCAGTGTGGGCAGCGCACATCCATGTGATGTGCTTGTCTCGAAACGGGTCTCTTTTTTAAAAGAGGCCTCGAAACGGGTCTCTATCTGGCTGTTTTGCGCCCTGGCACTTTTTTCCGGACTGCAGTGACATTAAACTGCTGTCTCTGGAGTCTGGAAAAAACGGACCGCATGTGCCAGGGCTCAAAACAGAGCCCGATAGAGACCCGTTTCGAGGCCTCTTTTAAAAAACTCCCGGTGCTCAGACCCCTTGAGACCCGGCCCACTTAAAGCCCTGCCCATAGTCACTGCTTTCTAAATTAAGCCCCACCCCGACTCTGAGACAGAAAAACAATTGGACTACAACTGAAATAAATTAGCAGCGCAGCCTGTAAAAACCCATCCAAAAAACGCATCATTAAAAAACAGGAAAAGTGAGCTGGAAAATGAGAATGTGTGGCTCGTAATTGGCAGGAGGTCAACAGTCACACCCTTCTGCCCTAGTAGGGCGACTGCCCCTGATTATATCATGCATTTAAAATTCCTTGGATATCGTATAATATCGACTCTAGCAAACACAACGAGATGATAGATGGAGCACTGAAACTTTTCAGTCTCTCACCACCAGTCACAGATCTGGGTTGAATCCATCATCATTCTTTAGCTCACTCCGCCAACCCAGTTCAGACCCAGCCATATGTAAATCAGTCTTGACCCTGTGTTCTCATGGGAACAGTCCAGCCCAAACTGCCAAACCAGGTCTTCCCGGACCAGAATCAAGCATCGTTGGACCGGTTTTGGGGTAACACCCGACATCAGCCAGGCTAACTTGAATCTAGTGGCAAAGTGAGCATGGGACCCACGTCAGTCATACCCTGCCAACGTAGGTCAAACAAAGCCACTGGATTCAAGCAAGTCTGGGTGATGAGGGGTGAAATATCAGTGAGGGGAGTTGTAGACATCTATCACCTTTTCTCTGTTTCTTCTTCATTTTATCCAAGCCGAAGAAACTCAGTAACATCAAATCACTCCCATGATATTTCTGGAAGTGTCAGGTTACTGGATACTTATGATCTTGATTGCTGATTACCCTTATGTGCTCCAACACACGCCTGTTAATGGGAAAACGAAAACCGTGCTCACTATATACCTAAAAAAACATGCACACTCAATACAATAAACCATATATTCTGTTTTGCAGTTTATGTATTGTTAAATCTTAAATTGTTTGTCCTGGAAGAAATCTTCTTATGCCTAGGCTTCATGGTCCAAGGAGGTTCCCCAAAGATGAAGCATGCCACCTCTGGTGCGTGAGGGAAACCGCCCTTTAGATAGATGCCTTTCGGTCATGGTGGTAATTCCTCTAGCCTTACTTCTTTATCTAGACCCAAGGGCTTTTGTGTGTATGAAAAAAAAAGCATTTACAAAAAAGTGAAAACAAGACAAAAAATGCACCAAAACAGCTAGAACGTGACAAAGTAAAGAAACAAAGAAACTTAAAAAAAGTTAAAAAAATATACTACTTAACTGGTCAGTTGCTAGACATCTACATGGTTCTGTCAGCTAGGCTGGGGTGGGGGAGAATACAAGAATTGGAACTTTGTGCATCAGACGTCAATGTGAATAGATATTCCTTCCCTCATGTTGAATCCAGCTGGTTGGGTTGTTTCCAAATTAATGATATATCTGGACTCCAGCCTATGAAGTGCTAGACATCTATCACCTCTTCTCTGTTTCTTCTTAATTTTATCCAAGCCGAAGAAACTCTGTAACGTCAAATCACTCCCATGATATTTCTGGAAGTGTCAGGCTACTGGATACTTATGATCTTGATTGCTGATTGCCCTTATGTGCTCCAACACAGGCCTGTTAATGGGAAAACCAAAACTGTGCTCCCTATATATCCTAAAGGACATGCACACTCAATACAATAAACCACATATTCTATTTTGCAGTTTATGTATTGTTCAATCTTAAATTGTTTGTCCTGGAAGGAATCTTCTTTTGTCATCTTGTGGTGCTATACTTACAAGCCTTGCAGCTTTACATGGAGAAAAACCTTGATGCTCCGCCACTACCCAGATCTCCCTATTGGTCATATCATTGTGAATATGCATGAACATGTTCCTTAGATTCTTGCCCCTTCTATATGTAACTTTGGGAGCTTGCCCTACGTGCTCCCTGACATGGGTTTATTCTCAAAATATCTCAATGACTGGTTAAGATATTAATGATTTTACTATATTCTTTGTTGTAAGTCATAATGACTCTCACCACCTTTGGATTTGTCCCTGTGGTTTCATCCTGCCCTTTCCCTGTTTAATTTAGGAAACTTTCTATTGTTTACGATTTTGCTCTTGCTACAGCTGTTCTTAAAACTGGCATTGGGTTGTCTCTGTCTTTGAATCATTCAGTTAATTCTTCCTGTGCTGCTGAGTATCTAGTCCAATGCTGCAATTCTTCTTTGGACTCACTAATTCCCTATATGGTATGTTCCATGTAATATGTTTGGGGTAGCTGCTTGCAGCATGTAGAACCGTATTTCCTGCTGTCTCCGTCCTGAACAGTGAGGTGGACAGCTTCCCCTCTTCTACGTGGACATGAATATCTAAGAAATCAATTTTACTCTTACTGTAGGAAGTATTGAAGGTCAAGTTAAGCTTATTGTTATTGAGAAGTTTCATAAACTCTCCCAGTGTCATTTAATTCATTTAATTTCCACCCTATGGTAGGAACTGCCCGTTTTTTTGGACGGTGTAACTTGGGATGGTGCCAGATTGATTCTATGCACCCCCTCAGGACATGTTGTCCTTTAGTATAGCTAGCTCACAGTGCCACCATGAGTACCCACTAAATGTAGGTGGGTGAAAACTGGTTCTGTCAACCACTGAGCATGACAGCCTTGATCCCCCAGGAATTGTGGTAATAGATCCAGAACCCTTCTGCTCAGTCACCCGTGATCTCGTATTCCCAGAGAAATATACAAGGAAGGAATACACAGTAGGACATTTTCAATGTTTATTGAATAAACATGATTCTTGTATAGTCTATATGTGCTGCAATTATCAATAAATAGAAGCAGATAAAAGTTATTAGAAGTACAAGGGCAGTGAACAGAATTAAAAGTTCCGCTATTGTACCAAAGCAATGCATATATGCAAGCATATAAAACAATAATGAAAATCTGGAGTACTCCTACTATGCAGTCCCTAATTGTCTAGGGCATGTGCGTGTATTCTGCCAAGGATCCCCGTACTGAATGATCCAAACACGGTTACCTGAATGGAAAGAATGTAAGTCCCAGTCTTGGCTACAAGCTGGACACCCTCCGCAGAGATATCAGCAATCTTCTTGGCCGAAGCTTCAGTGTGTAAAGACCTCACCAATGAAAGTAAAGCACTCTTTTCACTAAACCTAGAAGTGCTTGTTTATTAATAATGAAATGCATCCTTGTGAGTCCTGGGCAAGCAAGGATTGTTATTGTCTATAACTAGTCATATCGCCCGTGGATGAAAAACAGAACAACATTTGCACAATGTGTGTCGAAGCCTTGTACATGGTGTTCATGGAATCGTGATAAAGCTCTTGCGAAGTGGAATATGTAGGCAAAGCAGTTTCAGAGAACTAATCCAGCATTGTCATGCACGCAAATGTGTGTAAAAGGTTACTGTGTAAAAGGGAAGGCAACTTAAGAAATATGCTCATGGTGAAAGATGACATAGTTTCTGCATGGGCCTATCTAAGAAACATGACACCCACTCCTCAGACAAAGGGACGACCAATAAGCTATATAAAAATAGAAAAGCTATATAAAAACAGTGGTGCATAAAAGCCCTCAACTTCCACCTAAGCAGTACCACCAAGGACACAGACAAGCAGTAGACAACTTCACAAACTGGATCACAGCAAGTGCTGACGAAGTTGCCCCAAGGAAACCTACCAACCCCAAGAAACAAACACAACACCCTACTGGTTCACAGAATAACTAAAAACCCAGAAACGCAACTACAGATTGAAAGGAGATGGTGTGTCAGTAAGACCCTCAAGGACCGAATATGCTTCAAAGCTACCCTCAAGGAGTACCACTACCTCCTGAAAAACACCAAGAAGAACACCCTATCAACCCCCATCAATGATAGCTCCAAAGAATCCAAGGAACTTTTCAGCATAGTCTAGGAATTCATACCCCTTCAGCAACAGAAAGCCACATAACACCCTTGCAAGATCTCTACAATGCCCTGGCAGACATTTTCCACAACAAATTTAACACCATCTTCGAAGACTTCACACCCCAACTCCCTGCCGCAGACAGCACCAACTTCCTCATGCTAACTGATGTCCAATCCAAACGATCTCATAGAACCCTCACACTGAGAAGGAAATGGTGACTATCATAAGATCCATCCACTCCAAAGCCCCTGCAGACCCTGCCGTCACCATGCTTTCAACTTCGGCAATCAACCAATCAGCAAAGAACTCACGAGAGCTCAGCACCTCGACCTCCACAGCCTACTCCCCCAAGAAATGGAAATACGCTGACGTGAAGCCTTTGCTGAAGAAGCCATCCGCGGACCCAGTAGAACTGAAGAACTACCATCCCATCTCTTTGCTCCCCTTCTCAGTCAAGGTCATCCAGAAGGCAATCATCATCCAGCTCACCAGACATCTGGAGAGTTTCAAAGTGGTTAGTTTGTTACTGGCAATTCTCCTTACCTACGCACAGTTCTACTTTGCTCTGCACTGCTGCTCATTTGCACATTTCTCGTAGCCCTCAGAAAACTTTCTTAAATGTTTCATTAACTTTTTTTAAATTGTTGCCATTATTTTATGTGTGCCGATGTGATTGTAGGCAAATCACTGTTTTTACTCACTTCCTGTTTCCCCGTGCTGCCATTGAGAGACACCATTTTTGGTAGGGCGCTCTCTAGTCTTCGGCGGCCGGTGGGAATTTCAATGCCGAAGGTGGGCCTAAGGAAAGTCCGTCTGTGCCCGTCAGTGTCCTGGAAGCGGCCAGAGCCAGCTATGCCTGCCCGGTACCAGGACAGAGGGCCAGACTATGCTACTCAGGGAATGCTTTATGGGATTGGAACTCCAACTCATGTTCCCTTGGAGGTATTTTTGACTTTTCCATCTGCTGCAACAATAGGTGCCCATCTTGTGGGTTTAGGTTGGGCTTGGATCTCACTATTTCTGACCAAGTTAGTACACCATCTTGCCGTCCTATGACACCTCCCCTCATTTCTGCAACCTTGATTAATGTTCGATCCCTTAGGAAACCCTACACAAAGGTCTTTGATATCCCTGATGTCGGCTCCTTAGATCTGCTGTTCATCACAGAGTCCTGGCTTTACTCCACGTCAGACCCTGTTTTCACCCTCGCTACACCGGAGGGATATAAGATTGTTAGAGCCGACCGTCCAGAAGGTGGGGGGGTGTAGTAGCCATTTTCTACAAGAACAACTGGGATCTTCACAGGGTGGATGTGACCCTTTGGGGAGGCTGCAAGGCCCTCAACTTCAGCATACACTTTTCAGACCATTTTACGCTGGGAGCCTCTCTACTCTATAGGCCCCCTGTCCATTAGGACCTTTCATACAGGCCTGTGGGGATGCTATAACTTCCAGGGCGCTGAGATTCTCCCACTATATTGTCTTAGGGGATCTCAATATCCATCTTGACCAGGCTGAGTTTAAAGATGCAGGTGATTTTGGGGATATTCTTCAGCTGGCCCAGTTGGTCCAGTGAGTTAGTCTCCCTACCCATCAGGCTGGCCATAATCTGGACCCTATTTGCTCTAACTTCCCCATCTCGATCAAAGACCCACACCCTGTATCCTGGTCCGACCATTTTGTGACCTACTTTTCATGGAACGTGAGGCATGCAGAGCCCTTGGTGCGCTCATTTTTCAAACCTGCCTTTGGGAGAATCACCACTGGCATGTTCGCTCAAGTCTTGGAAACCTCTAGACCTATTCTATTCGGTGACCTGGAGGATCAACTGGAGAGCCTTACCAGTTGGGTGGCTAATGCAGTTGGCATACTCACCCCACAGTGCTCTTCTAAGCTGTCTAGGGAATCACCTTCTAAACCCTGGTTCAGCCCAGGACTTAAAATACTCAAACACAAACGTAAGATTCTTGAGCGAGCATGGTGCCGCAGTGATTACTGCCCCATAGCCAAGCTGAAGCTCAGATTTAAACAGAAGCTTTATTTAGGGGCCATATCTTCAGCCAAAAGGCTATTCTACTCAAACCGAATTGAGTGTGCTAAAAACAATGCTAAAGAAATCTTTGCAATTGTTCAGAGCTTCACATCCCCTTTGGCTCAAGTTAGTGTGTCATCTACCTCAGCAATCTGGTGTGCTGCTCTTTCGATTTTTTCCTAAGATAAGATCTGCACCATTCAGGCAACCCTTTCATTGGGTGGCACTGGGATAGAGGCATTTGATCCATCTCCTCCTGCCAGCACCGAACATCGCTTCAATGATTTCAAACCAGTGGACATATCTGATTCTCTTAAAATCCTTAGGAGTCTAAAATCTGGCTCTCCTTCTGATCCTTGCCCTACTAGATTGCTAGCAGCAGCAGCGGAGACAATTAATGAAGAGGTGAACAGTATAATTAACTTGTTCCTCCAGACAGCCAGTGTCCCAGCAGCTTGGAAGCGGGCCAGGATTCTGCCGCTTCTAAAAGAAATGTGTCTAGACCCTCTTAATCCGGGAACTACAGGCCAATTTCTATGCTGCCTGGCTTGACCAAGGTATGCAAGAAGGTTGTTAACAAACAACTTACAGCGTTTGTTGAGGGGGAGAGTATTCAGCACTGAATCCGTCCTGGTGGAGGTTGAGGAGGCCACTCGGGAGTGTCTGGACACCGGGGGGAGGGCAGCATTGATTCTGCTCAACCTCTTAACAGTGATGGATATGGACCCGCACTCTCTTCTCCTCTCTCGACTCACCAGGGTCGGTGTGCCAGGTGCAGTATGGAACTGGCTCAGATCCTTCCTTGAAGGTCAGACCCAGCTGATCTGGATTCCTCCGTCCTCCCCTGCTCTGCAGCCTGTGACTACGGTAGTCCCCAGGGGTCGCCCCTTAGTCCCCTTCTCTTCAACATTTATATGAAACCTTTAATCTATTTAGCCGAGAGTTTGGGGGCTAAGGTGATGACCTATGCCGATGACACCCAGCTGCTATTTATATGCGGCAATAGTGATGAATCTGTTTCCTCTGTACATCACTGTCTCTCATCTTTTTTTAATTGGTTAGCGGTGTCACAAATAAAATGTAATGAGGGATCTTTCTCTACGGAAACTTTCCTCCCAACTTTCGGGAATCTCTTTAGCCGCCTGAGCTCCCCATGCCGATTTCTGCTGGGTGGCCAGCCAAGAACTTGGGGGTGTGGTTTGATGAGAACCTTTCTTTCTCCACCCATATTAAGAAATTGACCGGCAACTGCTTTGGTCTTCTTAAGTCTCTGAGGAAGTTTTTCATCTCCTTCGCCAGTCAGGAAGAGAAATGGTCACCTGTGCACTTATTCTGTCCCGGCTATATTACGCAAATGCTCTTTATGTGGGCTTCCCGGGATATCTGCTGAAAAGGCTCCAAGTGGTCCAGAACTCTGCAGCCAGATTTCTTCTGGGCCTTTCCTCCAGGAACAGTGTGTGTCACCATCTGAGTTCTCTGCACTGGCTGCTCGTGGTAGAACGGATGAACTTTAAGTCGCTAGCATTGGCCCACCGAGCCCTGCACAGCCTCGGCCCATCTTACTAACAAAAATAGTTTTCTTTATATGTACCACCCAGACAGTTGCGCTCCTCATATTCTTGCCTTGCTCAGTCAGGTCACCTGCTTCAAATACCAGAGACAAGGTGGCAGTTGGCTGACAAGGAAGGCTTCTGTTGCTTGGAATGCACTCCCCCTTGCTCTAGGTAATACTCAAGAACCAATAGTATTCAAGAAAAACTTGAAAACACACCTTTTCCCCTAAATGGATGCTCTTACCCTTTGCTAGGCACCGCGCTGGGACACTCGTGAGTATCTGAGCGTTGTACAAATTACAAAACCATAACATAACAACCTCCTGTACCCCTCCCAATCTGGCTTCAGAACAAACCACAGCACCGAGACAGCTCTAGTCTAAGCCACAGATGACATCCAAATGCTGCTAGTCCAGGGAGAAACAGTGGCCCTCATGCTCCTCAACCTCTCTGCAGCTTTGACACTGTATCCCACCGCACACAAATCAACAGGCTCGACCAGATCGGAATCCAAGGAGCAGCCATCAAGTGGCTCACATCATACCTCACTGGAGGAATGTAGAAAAGTATCCTCTCTGCTTACTCCTCGCTCCCTAAGAACATCACCGGTGGGGTACCTCAAGGCTCATCCCTCAGCCCAACGCTCTTCAACACATACATGATACCCCTAGCCAACATCGTCAAAAGCCATGGACTCAACAACATCTCCTATGCTGACACACCCAACTTATCCTCTCTCTGACTAACAATCCAAGAATCATCAAAGCAAAATTCCAAAGTTGTGTGAAAGATGTTGCCGACTAGATGGACAACAACTACCTCAAACTCAACACTGACAAGACAAAAGTACACATCTTCAGGAAAGGCAAGGTCACACACTGAAACGATTAACGGTGGGCCCTGAAGCTAAGCCCTACCCTGATACCCACCGAACATGCCCGCAACCTTGGCGTAATCCTCAACAGCCAGCTATCCATGAAGCAGCAAGTCAGCACCATCTCCACCACCTACTTCCTCCCGCCCTGTATGCTCAGGAAGGTTTTCAGATGGCTCCCAACCAACACCAGGTGAACTGTCATGCAGGGTCTCGTCACCAGCAGACTCGACTACAGTAACTCCCTCTACATAGGAATACCAGCCCAACTCATGAAGAAGCTCCAGACAATCTAGAACGCTGCTGCTAGGATCATCCTTGACCTTCCAAGATGAACGCAGATAACCCCTCACCTCAGGAAACTCCACTGGCTATCAGTCATAAATAAATAAATACAACTACAAGCTAATCATCCAAGCATACAAGACATTACACAATGAAGGACCTGCATACCTCAACCAACACGCGACCTTGCACCAGCCTAACAGGAAACTTAGATCTGAATCCCTCACCGTTTCCACCACCTGTCGCATCGCCTGACAAACAGCAGAGGCTGCTCTTTCTCCCATCTGGCGGAAATACCTGAAATGACCTACCCCTGCACGTCAGAGCCTCATCATCCCTCCATTAATTCAGGTCGACCTCAAGACATGGATGTTCAACTGATAGGTGAACCTGACAGAACTCTCCAACTTTGCCTTGAGCCCCTCACAGTTAAAGCAGCTGCGCTCTACAAATCCTGATTGATAAAAAAATCTAGACCCTCATGTGCAGCAAGAATCACTGACAGAATATCGAAAGTCAAAATATCGACCTACAGAAATATCAACGCAACAATATTGACATCCTATCTACATTATGGTAAGTACAAAAATATCGGAAAAAATATGGATGTCAAAAATATTGAAAAATATTGTTCTTTTAGTTACAAAAATATTGTAAACTAAAGTAAATGATACATATAATTAAAACAAGCATAGTTATAAATATTTTAAAATGTTTAAAAATTATAAATAATGTATAATGTAAAAACAAATTAAACATATACTCTGACATACACTGACGAAGGCGGCAACGCCGAAACCCGTTTGTAATCCTTGTTATGCTGCAGAGCTATGAATAAAATGGCTAGCCACGCTAAAACGACTTCGAGTGCTCTTCTTTGAGACAAGTCCTGGGTACGGAGGGGCTAAAGTGTTTGAAAAAATAATATATATTATATATACTTACTTAATAGTATTTTTTAATAATTATTTTAGTAACTTATCAATTGTTTAAAAATATCTTATAAATGACAAATATATTTATACACATAAAACAATAATATAAGTAAAGAGTAAGTACATATATATAACAAATTTAAAAAAGTGCAATTATTTTTAAAATTAATTACATACTACATTAAGTAAAATAATACAAAAAATATTACAGCGGACGGAATAAAATTACTATTCCAACTTCAAACAGTGCAACAGTAAGGAAAATGTTGGATAGCGTAGGGGTAAAAATTGCTATTCCCACTCCAGTGAGTGCAACAGTAGTGAAAGTGTTGGATAGCGTAGGGAAAAAAATATTATTCCCACTCCAGTGAGTGCAACAGTAGTGAAAGTGTTGGATAGCGCTGGGATAAAAATAACTATTCCCAATCCACTGAGCGCAAAAGTAAGGAAAGTGTTGGATAGCAAAGGGGTAAAAATTACTATTCCCACTCCAGTGAGTGCCACAATAGGGAAAGTGTTGGGCAGCGTAGGGGTTAAAATGACTATTTCCACTCCAGTGACTGCAACAGTAGGGAAAGTGTTGGATAGCCAAGAGGTAAAAATTACTATTCCCACTCCAGTGAGTGCAACAGAAGCGAAAGTGTTGGATAGCTTGGGGTTAAAATTACTATTCCCACTCCAGTAAGTGCAACAGTAGGGAAAGTGTTGGATAGCTTATTAGTAAAAATTACTATTCCCACTCCATCGAGTGTAACAGTGTGGAAATTGTAGGACAGCATAGGGGTTAAATTAACATACTTATTAATAAAATATTTTTTATAAAATAAGTAACATATTTATAATTAATTAGCAACAAAAAATAAAAAAATACCAATACAATTAAATTAATATTTACTTAAATGACTTCCCACCCTATTCCCCTATAAACGCACTACCCACTACACATAAAAAACGAACACAATTAGTGTTATTATCAAATAATCAATTAATAAAAATTAATTACCAATCAAAAATTAACTAAAAAAAGAATAATAATTACAGCCAGTTAAGAAAAAATAATAATCACTTAATTTTAATAACTTACTTCCCACCCTATTCCCCTATAAACCCACAACCCACTACACATAAAAAATAACACAATTAGTGTAATTATCAATTAATCAATTAATAATAATTAATTACCAGTCAATAATTAATTAACAACAATTATTAATCAATACCAATGAATGCAAATTAAAATGAACTTAATTATAATAAATTACTTCCCACCCTATTCCCCTATAAACCCATAACCTGCTACACATAAAACATAACACATTTCATTTAATTAGCAATTATTCAATTAATAAAAATTAATTACCAATTAATATTTATTTAACAACAGATTAACAATAACAAT